>NC_056737.1:1852761803-1853061803 GCF_019279795.1 Protopterus annectens
GGGGAAGAAGAGTCTGTGGCTTACATGATAACTGATGTTTCAGTTCATGAGCTTCAACAGTGTCTACCCAATTTGGTCCTGTGCATTGCTGTTGCCAGGTACTATTATATATGACAAATAAAGTAAATAGCTAACTGCAGAATATAGAACAAAAATCTTTACAAAATAATATGACAACGCTTGATAGCTGGGTAATTTCAGTAATAGAATAATGTTTTACAAGTGCTTTAGAAGTTATTCATTGACTATTTTTCACTGAGTGGTAGTGATGTGAGATTGTTCTCTCTTATATTCCAAAATACAATGTTTATAAACTATTTACTTTAACTTTGGCTTTCCAGCAAGCTTCACAGAACTGAAGTAACTTGCAGTGTACAAAATGGTGATTCTCATGAAGATTCAAAAAATTGTTTAAATTTGTGAGTTCTTATGTAAATAAGGCTTGTAGGCACATAGGTCTATGAATTTAATTACTGCAATGCCATAGGCAAGTCTCTACTATTTTGACCAAGCTTATGAAGTGCATTCGTATTGCCTATGCAGAAGCTTTGACACTCTAGTTGTGTACCTAAGCAACCTGACAGCTGCTTGAGTTGCTTATAGTCTTGTTGCACAGGGTACTTTTGTACTACAGGCATCATTATCCAGTAGACTGTGGTCAAGACAATGTTAATTCTTTTGTGAAAGCTTAGAGCAGAACCCTCAGCTGGTATTTAAAGGAGACTAAGCTCTTCATTTATCTTTATTGAAGAACATATAAGATCAGGCTAGAAGCTAAGGATGGCAGCCTTTTCCATTGCATAGACATTTAGAATGACCTGGAAGATGAGTAATCCAGCTCACAGGTATACCAAGCACAGGTGAGCAATGCCGGCATCACAAGGACAGCTTTCAGCATAGGCAGCCACACCAGTATGCCCAGAGGGCAGCAGAAGTGAGATGACCAGAATCCCTTATTAAGTATAATGTCTTCAGTACTAATATTTAAGAATAGCACAGGAATAAGTAGACACTGCTGATGTAATGGCAACTTTGCAGTTTGGCATTTTAATTTATTTACCTGTCAGTCCATCAGTACTAATTTCAAAATAGTGCTATTTAAATTATGTGGACGTCAAGACTATTGTTGCTGTAATGTAAATTTTCTAGTTTGCCTTTTTCAGAAAATAAACACTGGGGTAGGTATGACTCAGGACTGCTGAGGTGATGCCATCCTTGCATTTTGCCCATACTGAAACTACTGCTGTGGTTAAACTCTGCAGACACCATTAACAATTAACATGCAATCATTTCACAACAATACAACTAAGGAGTATTTCCACATCATTTCATTCCTATTACAATAAATGCTGTTTGTCAGTTGTTATCAATTTGCTGAAAACATCCTACCACCTCACAGGTTTGCCACTGTACTACTTAGAACAGCATATTTTGTAAGGGGTGGAAGGGGAAGAAACCATTGCAATAAACATGCACACCTTAATATATTACATGATACATTCACAGTTAAACACAAATGCTTACTAAGTGAATAACTCTTGCATAAAATTTTCCCTTGTTGCAGGGGAGTATTTACACAGACAGGTAGTTCTTACTTTAGTTATTGGTATATTTGCATTATTAGGTAAGATAGAGAAACACTGTCTGAATAAACAAGGCAGAAAATATAAGGTGGGAGGGTAAACACACCTCTTCATAAAACAGATAAATCTTTCTGTAATCTACAGTACACCTGCAGGTTGACATATGCCATTGTACCTTAAAGTCATACCTTATAAATGACATAGGAGAATGCAGATATTGCAAATGTAATTTCTATCTAACACAGCAAGGCTTTTTAATAATCCCTTTTCTCCCATTTTCTAGGACAGGGTGAGATTTCACTGCCGCCTCTTTCATAGGAGGCTGGTGCAGTTGGTCAACCCTGTAGGTAGGTACTCCTTGTGCTAGACAAATAAATAGCAGTATTTGATAGTAAAAAGTAATAATTTATCACGTTACACTAATTATATTATACATTATTGTTATACTGATTATAATAGTTCATAGGTTAGTACTAGGCTAACTGTCCTTGTGAGACTCAAACCCTGCACTTTGTGTTTGTAAGGCAAATACCTTAACCATTAGGCCACCCTCCCAATCCTACTAGTACTACAATATTTAAAATATGTATATCATTTATTGGTATGATAATGTTATAGTTATAATAATTTATTACATTAAGTAAATAAATATATTCAGTTATAATAATGTCTGCTATCATAGCATTACTAGAATAATACAGATAAGAGTTAATACAGTAATATAGCAGCTGTTACATTCTCCTACTTATAATTTCCTTTTTTGATCTTTTTTGTTTCCTTCTACAACTGCAGAAGAGCTTGAATCACCTCAGCTGCAGTCTTCTACAGTTGGGAGAGATGACCTCCCCCTACTCATCAGGAGACTGTTTTGCAGAGTAACAGTGGTAGCTCCTCCCCTGTAGGAAGCCACAGAAGAGCAGCTTGGACACCCAGCAGCTTGAGCTGAACGAATTGATGGGGGCTGCAATCAGGATGGCTATGGAGAGGCAGGAAAGTACATTTTGAAGTCTCCTGCGGCTGGTGCAAAACTCGCTGTCCCAGTCAGCTCTGACCAATGAGCCAGCGGAGACCACTATCCTCTCAACATTGGGATCTATCTGCCCAAATTCCCCTGGGCAGGGATCTTTCTCAGCATCAGTGGTCTAGTGTCCCCTAACCTCATTTTTGTACTCATTCTTTTATATCAAACCTACTCCTTTTGAACATTCTCTGTCTGACTGTCTTCCCTTTTCTTTGTGAATCCAACCTACTGCGGGATTATACATCCCTGTCTGTCTTGTCTATGTTTATATGTTGTCGTCAGTACTGTTACCTCCTCCCTATCCCTCATTCTTTCCTTTACTATCCACTCTTCTTTCCCATTGTCTCTTATAGTTCAGAAAAGGGGGTATGTTATCAAAAGGAAAACAATTACAACTTCTCTGACCTCATCTAGCACAACTCTTTTATGTTAACCTACTGTTTCACTTGTATGCACTTTCTCACCCTTTTCCTACTTTCCTGTCCGCCACTTTCCATACTTACAAAAGCCATAAATTGTGTCCATTAAAAGATACCTGTAGAATAATGGGAAATTTGCTTTAAGTTGCTCATCAGCAGTACTGAGCCTAGATATATGCACGGTCTCGCTGTCACATCTCAAACTCGAACTATTGCACAGTAGTATTTACCATTAAACTACAAAAATGTACAAAGATAGTTTGGGAATTTATGAAGACAGGCAAGCAATTATACACATATGGAAACTATACAGTCATTCCTGCATATGTCTTAGTTTTACACAGTTCCATCTCTGCAGCTTACATGGATGGTTCTTCAGTGGCTTTACATATGCCAAAATCAGGCCTGCTCATTTACACTTACTGCTTTGCATATAGGTGAAGTGGCAAATTTTGCACACATGCCTTGCACATTTTTGCATGCAGGGCTATGAATATTACCCTTAGCATCCATAATAGGTAAAAAGTGAAAGAAAAGATGCAGTAAATAGGCTTAAGGGAGTATATTTTGCTTCTTTCAAATTTCTTTTCCTAGTCTCTTATCCCAGAAGTCACTTCTAATACATAATTGCTGATGTTTATAACACCATTCATGCCTTATTTGTATCTCTAGTGCTATGTTAGCGTTTATCTTTTATATCTAAAGAGTTAAAATGCTGATTTATATAATTTGTAATCCTGGACTGCTACAGTAACATTGTGCAACTCAATTTCTTACTCAGACTAGACAGTTCTAAAATGACATGTTGTGTTTCTAGAACCTCATAACATTTGCTATAAACAATGTGCAATGTTTGATAGTTATACAAACTTTTCTCTAAATTATTCTCAGCTTCTATATAAGCACATTTAGTGACATCATTGTAGTGCTCTTAACGCAAACATTTTTAGACTTCTAAACGGATAGCAGTCATTATAACTTTGATACCTTTGAATAATCATATTACATACTTTCCTATCTTCTAAATGAATAACACTCATAGTAATGTTAACATAATATTTTCAATATTCTTGATACCAGCATTCTTCTAAACAAGCAAGAATCTCAAAAACATCAGTTCTAAGAATTTTTAATACCTCTGAGATTTTCTGTAGCCAGCACTTAGCACCATCATTTAAATTCAAGCACTGGTGCAGCGGTTTGCATTGCGCTTCACTGCAAGAGGTTCTCCTATTTGACTCTCAGCTGGGGTGCCTTCTGTGCAGAGTCTGCATTCATGTGGGTTTCCTCCCATGTTACATAGACATTGTTCTGGAACATTTCTTCCCTGGCCTCCACAGAAAATTAACTTGTTTGAAGTCGGACTCTCCTGGTAAGCAAATAATAAATGCATTTCTAAATGAATACAATTCCTCATAGCTTTACCACATTTGAATACTCTTTCAACATGCATTCCTATTTTCTAAATAAATAGCATTTATCATATCTTTAAATAACATATTTTGAATGCTTTTGGTACAAATATTCTTTAGATTCTAAATAAGCAATCATTTTAATAACAATAGTTCTAATTATTTTAGTATACCTAGACTTTCTAGAGGGCTAGCATTTAGTAACACCTGTTACATATTCTTAGTGCATACATTCTTGAAACATTTAAGTTGGTAGTATTTCTAATAACTATAGTAACGTTGCTGAATATTTTTACTACAAATTTCCTTAAACTTCTAAACAATAATTTTAATAACATCAAGTGTAAATACCTTTTTTGCAACACATTACAGGAAAAATGTATACTAAGTCCAGCTGTTAAGTAGCTATATGTAAGTGCTAATGCAATGTCCTTTATCTTTTCTAAATAAGAAATAAATGAAAACAATGCTTAGATTCAAAAATAAGGGTAATGCAGCCATGTTGCAATAAACAGTGTGGCCAGAACTGCATGATGTAGCCCGATAAGGGTTAAGTATACAAGTGTTGACATAGGATAGACCAACTGGGGATAGCACTCCATAAATGAACCATGCACTCATGAACCTGATATTCAGGACACAAAGGTCTAGACCACACTGCCACGTCACATGACCTGGCTCCTCCCACATGCATACAAATTGCATGCCAGAATTTGCATTCACAAGCACACTGAAACATTGAATCACTGCTACCGTGTGGCATGGGCATAGATATAATCACATACATAGGATGCACAGAAAAGTGGCAGTTACGTTCATATCATGATTGGGAAGGGCATGAGATGATAGGATGAACAAAAAGAAGGGAAACTCATGCAGAGGTGTACACACAAGGGCAACTGCAAGAGGAAAAGTGCTATGAATGGGGGAAGGATGGTAACTTTTGTATTTTTTTGGGACAGGAACCTTTTTTTTACATTTACTGAAGAAGGGTAGAGGGGGCAGGAAACAGTGGGATGATGATGATGATTGTGTGGTGGTGGTGCCTAATAATGTCACTGCATCAGTGCTGACACTGCTTATCAGAGCAAATGATGTCTGTGGCATCACTCACTACTTAGAAAAGTGAGTGCCAGGCATCCACATGTTGTGGGGGCCCTCACATGAGTTCTCTGTCAGGTACTCCTGGTGGTTCATATTCAATAGCTGAAGAAAAATCTTCATTTCTCTGCTGCACCACGCTGTATCTCTTTCACATTTAAGTCTGGCATAAGACATAGCCATTTGCTAGATTGAAATCAGGAGTGTAAATGATAGCTGAGCCCCATGATGCACATTTCCATGTAGCAGCACATCATGATGCAGCCCAAAGACAATTTGCAGCAACATGACCAAAGCAGATATGTGTTGACTGAGAAAGTGATACTTGCATGGCTTTCACACATGGTAGCATTGCTCTACTACCAAATACTCAGAACACTAAGATGCCAGTGTGCCACCACCCACACACCTGATGTGGCCTTATCTGTTGTGAGCTGCTTACCAGATTTTTTAAAATGTCACGAGCATGAGACTGTAATGGACCTGCCCTGTCAGGTGTGATTTGTACAATGCACTACCAGGTGAGTAAGTGGGGAGGTATGAAACTTGTGACAGTTGAAAATGCAATTGGTGGGAATAAGAGCACAAGATCTCCACCACAGGATCACTAACATGATTCATCACACTCTCCTGGAAGCTCAGGTCATCACAAGGGAGAGAATTGGCATGAGTAGATGGCCACCATTACAGACCACCCTCTTGGACATGGAGGAGTTATTGATATCTTTATACAAGGACAGTGAGAGGATACTGATACCTAGAGGAGGCCTGCATGTGGGAGCTGGACTTTGGTGACAAATCATGTTTCTGTCATAGATGCACCAGATTGGTATGCTCATATACCACTACCAATGTATGGTGATGCACCATTATCATTTGCTTAGAGATGGCAAACATCACAATATCCCTTCTGGAGGTATGTCAGGGATACCACATTCACTCTCTGCTCACAAAAGTATCTACATGCTCCTTCTGTTTGTAATATGTCACATGAAATGCTGTTGTAGCAATAGGATGTGGAATTGCCACAAATGATCATTTATAAATACAGGTGTTTCTCTGTTTGCCTTCACAAGTGCTACAGACTGGGGGTCAGGTACAGCAGGACAAGAGATGCTTTATGCTAATGCAGCACTGGTACCTGACAATGGTGATGGCCAGCACAAGGCGCAGACAGTACAGTGCCTCTGTCAGCAATCATTACAGTAGATGGCACCCTACTATTCACATCCACTGAGATCCCTGTGGACACTACCCATGCCTCCTCAATGGCTGTAGACAACACCCATGCCTCTTTACTGCCTAGATTCCTTGAGGTCACAAAGTACCACTTCATCTCTGCCACTTATTGGTGATGAGCCTGTAGTAGCATAATGGGGTTGCCCACACACTCTGTAGCCCCTGTGTCAAGTGTTAGGCATCAAATGGCAAAGCAGTCATGGTCATGCATTTATACATCTTCCTTGGCACCAGGCATTGATGATGGTGCCATTCCATGATGGGGATACCCATGTAGCCATGGCCATCCACAGTCTATGTCACACCCACTAATGGACCCACAATACCCATCACATCTACACCCATGCTGTCTACACTGTCTGTTGCATCTAAGTCCTTCTCCATCAGTAACATGGCCACGATGACAATCTGCCCAAGTGTTCCCACCAAGCTCTCAGTCACTTACCCCAGTAATGCTTCTCCCTCTCCTATTCCTTTCCCTTTTCAATACACACACACATACACACAAGGGAACTGATTATGGACAAATCCATTTTTGGTTGACATCTATTAAGTGAACAAAATTTAGTTGACTACACAGATGGCCAACAGGTGTGAGAGACTGCACAATTCTTGGGCAAATATGCCCTTTCTCCAAGCTTGCATGCTTTTGGAATAAAGATATATAATTAGTGGGGGGTATATGAGTGCATGTGCTTGCCCCCTGCAAAAAATGATGTTTTCCTCTGTTTTTTTAAATTTTGTTTTGCATGTACTGAGGTATTTGCTTTGTGCTTGTGTAGTAACATGCTGATGTTTGCAAAGTCAACCTTTTGTGGCCAGTCTTGTGAATATTAACATTTGGGTTAGTCATCCTTTTTCAGTAGACCTATATATCTATATATGTGTGTGTGTGTGTGTATATATATATATATATATATATATATATATATATGGATCCATGTTACATCGACGAAAAGTCACATCCCCGATGACTGGATCACCGAGACGAGATCGCCGACACCACACATCTCTGACAAAGGTTAGTGCATGTATTATGGAATAGAACCTATTCCTGTGTCCGTAATACACTTAAAAAATAAACAGATACCTGTATAGCAAGGGGGGCATGCCCCCTGCACCCCCCATGTGGGGGGCTGTGCCCTCCAACCCACCCCCTTACTTAAATATACCAACTCCGAGATCGCACCACATTGCAGAAATGGGAATACATCCCATTCCACACTACTCACCATTGTCGGGGATGTGTGGTGTTGGCGATCTCATCTTGGTGATCCGGTCATCGGGGATGTGGATAGGAACCCATATATATATATATATATATATATATATATATATATATATATATATATATACATACACACACACACACATACACATACACACACACACACACACACACACACACACACACACATATATATATATATATATGCATATATCTATTGTTGCACAAGCAATTCAGCAAATGTGCAATCTGAAATTGACTCATACAGGTGTACACTTTTGGGTGTTGCAGATGATGCCAGATATGCCCTGGAACTATGGCTCATGACACCTTTATGTAACCTTAACAGCATGACAGAGAAGTCATACAACGCCACACTGTTGCAGACTCAGAACTTCAATGAACATATTTAATAAAATAAAATAAAAAGTTTAAGCACTTTCTCGGTCCAAGGCACTTTATCAGACAACTAGTAACACAACATAGATTCATTAAATACAGTAAAATAACACATGATCTTAACTGATGACAGAAGCTCTCTGTTGTTACAGTATAAGTTTTAAAGAGACAGTATCATTTAGGCCAGGAAAAAACATGGCCTTTAATCTAAATATCCAGTCCAGAACTGGACTATACTCCATCTTTGTTCTGTGGGAGAAATACAGACGAGAAATGTCACCAAATTATGCAGTAATCAGGCAATCCATTACCGAATATAGATTTACAACATGTGGCTACATCAAATACTTTAAATGTGATGAATATTGAAAATCTCTCTAGACAAATCAAAGAACATGAAAGAAAGTTATTCAAGTACAAGAGATTGCTTTGACAAAGAATGTTCTTTGAAGCTTGCAGTCGATTGAATTAGTTCCCCAAGGTTTACGTATACTTAAAATGCCAACTTACAGTAAATACCAGTCTAGAACTACTGAAACATCAGCTTTTAAACATTTAATTGCGCATGAATTATATGAAACTCTTGAATGAGGGCTTATTCCAGTTAGGCCACAAGTATAACTTTATTTTTTGGTAGGACTGTATTAGATTTTGATCTAGTCAGACTCTGATGTATTTGAAGTGTGAAGTACTTTGAAGAGGCTGGTTATTATTGTCCTTTGCATAACAGTGTGTCAGAAATAAAGAAAGTTTTTATTCAGTGCATAAGATCTTTGACTTGGTTTTCTTGGTACTGAGGAGGTTTTTTTGTCAGATAACCAAGCTTTACATAATTTCTGTTCATTTTTAAGTTGTTTTTTTTTAGATTAGTATGAGAAGGGCTACACTATCTTTGTATATGGTAATTAGAAACTAAGGAGGGTCTGTAGGGAGTTTGTTTATAAATATGGATAATATAACAGGAGAGGAGATAGATTTGAGCCTTAGTGGACACCTTTGGAGAGGAGTGAAAGTTTTGAGGAAGTGGATCCAATATTTTTGTTAAATTGTCTGTATGAAAGAAAGTGGATAAACATTGAGATGCAGTTGGGTTGATCCCAGTGACAAGGACAGTACTCTATAGCAGGGGGGTGTTCAACAAATTCAAATGCTTTGGACAGATCAATAAAGACTGAGCCATTAAAGCTGCATTTCTACATGTCTATTTATTTATTTGTCGTTATTTACCAGGAAAGTCTGGCTGGGTAATACCCATTTTCAGCGGAGGCCTCCGGAGAAAAGCTCCATTTGCTTATGTTGAGCAGTATGTCACCTTAAAGGGTCCATAGTGCAGTGGTGGTGCCTCAACAAGTTCAAAAGCCATGCTAGTATCTACAGAGAAAAATATAGTTTTGGATATATTCAAAGAGATATGAATAGACTATTTTTCTAAGAGATTGTCAAGAACTCTGAATATAGAAATAGCCAGAACACCAGCTGCCATTTGGAGTGAAGTGACTTTGCAAAGGGGCTTAATAATGGCTTGTTTTCCAGATGTTTGATATTGTATTGCAGGTTAGAGCTAAGTTAACTACAAGGTGTAATGCTGAGATGAGTATAAATTCTTGGCATGATTTGATGAGTCAGAGTTTTACATTATTATGACCTGCTGGACTATGAAAAGCAGTATTCTAAACCAAGATTATGTGGGGAGGAGGACTGAAGAATATATTTATTTATTTATTTTATATTTGTTTACCAGGAAGGTCTGACTGGGCACAGGTCCTTTTTCCATGGAGGCCCAGGGAGAAAAGCTCCAAGAAAAAAAAATACATACAAAAGAGAAACAAATACAGCCAAGTGAGAAGCAAATACATACAAGATAGTGGTTTCAGACTCAATAAGTAGAGCAACAGTAACTTACATATAAATGGTTGTTTACATTTAGTGGGTATAACCAAAGAATTACGTACAATTAAAGTGAAACTACCATTAGTGGTAGATCATGCTAGTAGAGTAAGAGTAATGATAACAGAGTGAAAAGGAAGAATAGGTTATACAGGGGAGTTGCAGGTGCAGAGCCAGGTGTTAGTAAGGTGCGTTTTTAGAAGTTTTTTTAAATTGAAGTTTTGAGGAGTTAGTTACCAGTGACTTAGGTAGATTATTCCAGTGTTTGGAGATGTAGTTAGAAAAAAGTGATTTACCTGCTGAATTGTTAGCTTTGATGGTGTGTAGAAGTAGTTTATTGCTGGAGCGAAGGGGTCTTGGGGAGGAATATGGCTGAATAAGATCTTTGAGTGCAGGTTTTTTTCCTGATTGATAGAGTATTTTGTGGGAGAAGGTAAGTTGATTAAAGAGAAGTTGTTGAGGGAGTTCAAGCCACTTGAGCTGCTTAAGTGATTAGCAGTAGTGTGAGTTGTATGAGGCATTAGTGGCAAACTTGGAGATTTTATTGTGACAGGCTTTGTTTGGCTAGCTCTGTCTTGCAGAGGTTGGTTTCTAAAAATAGGTAACTGAGGCAAAGTTGCCTATTAGCACACAGTGCAGAGTTATGCTTATGTCTGGCAGTTAGTGTAGAGGATTAAGGTTGTGAGAGTTAACAAGCTGCTTCCTGTAGTCCAGGATTTGATTCTGTCAGCCTTCATTTACCTGCTGTGTGAGGTGGAGCAAATCACTTAATCAGACATTGTTCCTGGGTCATCCCAAAAAAGGACATTTGTGCCCAGTGGGCTTTCCTACTTAACAAATAAAGTGTATGCATACCTCTCAACTTCTTTACTCAGGAATTCTGGACAAAGCCAAAAATAATTGTGTGACAAAGGACCAAAATGAGGAAAAAATTTAAATATTACTTTAATTCACTTAAAAACTAATAGTATATCGGTTTTGCATCAACATGCATTTTCTGAAAAATAAAAACTATGGAACTGTAATATCTGACATCACTCACTGACTGTAATCTTCAACAATTTACCAGAAAATAAAAAAAAAATTACAAGGGGGAGGGCAAAAATATGAGGCAAAATCAAGGACATTCTGCACAATTATGGACAGTAGAGAGGTATAAATATATAGCTGTAAGTTTTTGCTGGCTGCACCTGTCAGATTGTAGTGTTATATCTTCAAATCGATTTTTGTACTAAGTTACATATAAGTAGGAATTTATCTCAAGTGTGGGGGTTGGGTATATTTTTTCACTGAACCCAAGCTTTAGCTCTTAATAAGACAAGAGCCTTTAGTTCCTTGATCATTTGACAAGCCTGTTTTTGATTAAGTTGCCTAGTTATTAGTGAAAATAATTTTTTTCTAACATTGTAAGTACATGTGCTGCTACACTGGAAGACTGATTTGTGTCTTTGCCGTTGAGAACTGGGGCCCATTCTACATCAGAACGGTCACCTTTTAATTTAATAGAGATTTTGAGAAGTTTAGACCAGAAGAAAATAGTTTATGTGGAATGGTTTTGTATAAGCTGGTGATACTAAAGAATACAGTGGGGTTATCATTTAGGGATGAGGGTGTACCATTACTGAGGAAATGCTGGCAGGAATGTTTATTATCATGAAATTGAGTAATGTGCTCATCTGACTTGAAATTGGGTTTGGTTGTTTCTGCTAATATACCTGTAAGACCATGATCAGCTCAGATGTCATGGGTACTTGAGAAGACTGTGCATATCTATATTGAAGTCTCCTATGATTATCAGGTTTGTGTATGGATATTAGTAATGAAGTTTTACAATTTTGCAATAAAGTTTTATTTATGATAGATTGATAAACAGCTTGATAGATAGATAATATAATAAGTCATATTCACCTGTGGTGCACGTTTTAATCATTGCACATGGATTTCCCAGTGCACATCTGTGCTATTGTACTGGGGAGTGGCAACAATAATATATTATTAGGGTGGCAGCACTGTGTGTGTGTTTATAGGCTCTGTTTAAAAGAACTAGAAACACATATCTCGTTAGGTGGGTGTGATACACACATAACAGAGGGCCTATATACTGAAAGGCACAATAATGTGGTTAGTCTGTTGCACTAGGGATTACGCAAACATTATAACATAGAAGTAGCTGAGAAGCATTGGAAATATAGACTGCAAAGCAGTACAGAGAATGATGAAGTGTATATCACATGGGATCACCCATTACCAACAGTTCAAAAACAGATGTGAGAAAAGTATATATATAAAAAAGTCAAAAGTAACATTGCTGTTTGAAGTTACTACACCCAGTTTACAGTGCTTTGTGTACAGAGAAAAACAAAGTCATAAAACATCAGGATTTGCAGGCAGAAATTAATATAATGAAGAAGAAAGATACTCAGACAGTTCCAACAGTATTAGGAGCAGTGGGTCTAAAAATAAGAATTTACAATCATACCTAGATATGATAGCAATACATTTTTTATTTATTTATTTGCAGTTTGTTAACCGGGAAAGTCCATTGGGCCAAGGTGAACCCTTTTCAATGGAGGCCTGGGGAGAAAAGCTCCAAAGCACATACATACAAAACAAAAATCAGCAAGAGATAATACAGACAATTAATCCAGGATATTACAAAAGCAAAATCAGCAGAAGTTAATTCAAAATTTTACACAAATTAATAGAAACATATTGATATAGTTATAGTAGTAGCAATAAGATTTTTGTGGTACATGCAACTCTGTATACATTAAATAAGGAAGCAATTCAGATGCATTGCTGGTCCTGAGATGAGCAGTCTTGTATAACATCAAAGACTGAAACACTACTAATTTCATGAAATCTAATCATACCCTGACTTACAAATATTCTACACTAAGTTCCCGTCATGGTATTAGAAACCCAAAAGACTAGGAGAAATTAAACTGGGCCTGGGGACAACGGTTTGTTATTAGGATGACAACACTGTATGCGGAGCATCTGGAAGCAACTCAGACCACAGAGGAACTATATGTGTGTGACACAGTGAGAGAGACATGCACTACACAACTGAGTGTGCTGATGACATGGCTGAGCAGCAAGTCTTTAGCCAATGAATGAATAGAATGTAGTCATCCTGGGATCGGAATCATCGATATGTCTGAGCTCAGTGTGTCTATTCATATAAACCAGCTGGTACACACTGAATATATACATGTGGGTAGTTTGTGTATCATTTCTTCCAGGATATTTGCACATGTAACTCCCCAGTTGTACCACAGAACACAAGATACAACCTTCCATATGACACCAAGCCTGTATACTGCAACACAGCCGACATTGGATTAGTTGTGCTTAGTCTGCTGCATGTTATCAGCACAGTAATGGTGAGAGCAAGAAACCCTACTTTTACACTTCATTGTTTCTGGTTTTATAGCTACTTCCTGGTAATTGATAGAGGGACTGACTGGTAATCACTAACACCACTAAACATTACATGAACATTTAGCAAATGAACTGATCTGGACATTGGTCAAATAACGGTCTGCATTACTGCTCCCCATTACACCCTTGGTTCCTGTTCATCCTAGGCTGGTTATCTTCTTGTATGTAGCTTTTCTGTTTATTTGGTCAAATGAAGATAAAAAAATTTCATTAGGCTAAAACTGTTTTTCTCAGTGACCCCAACAAGTAAGGCAATATTATACCCCCTAATATTCTAGATGTAATTAATGAATCCCACAATACTTGGTGTAACTCTCAGATTACACAGTTTTTGTTATTACCACTCCGTCTGCTTTCTAGGTCCACATTCTTTCATCTGTTCACATAAGAAAAACATTTGTCTGACTTTCTGGTCTGGAAAATCTGGGTCACTATAGCCACACATCAATGCCATTATATAACAATTGGCAATCAACTTCTTGATGGCATGAGTGTTTCATCAAGACAAGTTCTGAAGGAACACACAACTATCTGAAAGTAAAACTTAGGTTTTCCACCATCACACTTGCTTCAGCTTGTGGAATTCCCTACTGATTTTCTTGAATTTTTACTTGTTTGATTCTTTGGTCTGTTTTATGATCTGCTTCTGCTAGATCTGTGATAGATTACTATAGGTGAATGAAAGTGCTATTTTGGTCAATATTTAGTCTCACAGAGAACAACTCTCTCCCCTAAAAATTCCTGACTACAAGAGCCCCATAAAATTGGGCAAAATCCTCATATCACTAATATTATCATAAAAAAGTTATATGAGACACTTCATATAAATGGGCACCAGCCAGGTTCTTTAATATTCAATCTCTGCTGCCCGGTAAAAGTGGGCACCTCATACTAAAAGAATGTGATTTACTAATCAGTTGTTCTTTTCACATTTAGCTCTTTCTTTACTTTCCATAAGGAGTAAAAATAGAGAAACTGATATTTTCTTTTATAAATAATGATGATATGGAATAAGCTTCTATTTTAGTGTGTAATTTAGTATATAAAATTGGGGAAAACAGGAGGAACTAGGGACAGTGGATGGCTTAGGATTCTACTTGCAGATTAGGTGGATTACTTTCACCAACAATACACTTTTACGTTTAAATTAGGTGGATTTTTTCCAACCAGTTACACACTTCTACATGCAAATAAGGTGGATTTGTTTTCCACCAAACACACACTTACACATGGACATACCCCCACATTGAGTCCATTCAACCTGACCATCTACCTCATGCACCCTGCTACAGCATTTAAAACCCTTTTACTACTGCTTGACATGAAGAGGTCTTGCAACTGACTTAAGTGCTCAACTATTACTTTCAATAAAGAAGTGATGTATAATATTTGCAACTAAGATTATTTCAATATGGCTTATTTTCATTTATGTGAGTGATAATTTAATAAAAATGTTTCTTGTTTAAAAAAAGGAGCTGAAATTTTGTTCTAAACTAAAGCTTATGAAGATTACGCTCTTCATTCAAAATGGAACATACGGCCACTGATTTTCATCCGAACTACTAATGTTTGGCATATCATACTTCCATTTTTCCATTTGTTCTGGAGGACTATGATAGTATCCTGCCAGGTCTGGATTGCCAAGTCCAGGGTTTTCACATTTCAGCCAACTATTTGATGTTGATATAAAATCTGTCTCTATATGTGTGTGAGTGTGCATAATACATATATATATATATATATATATATATATATATATATATATATATATATATATATATATATATATACTAAGTCTGCCACCCAAAAATCCAGCAACACTATGAAGTCTTGACAAAACTCTTCTTGAGCAAAAACATGGTCTAGTCTGTCTGCTAATACATTTTTCTACTTTGAAAAACTTCACTGTGTTGGTGGATTGTATTTTTGAATTTTGAATATAATTGGATTCCATGCAACATATATATATATATATATATATATATATATATATATATATATATATATATAGACATAAAATCCTCAAGAAAATGTCATGAATGCAGCAAATGGACAGCATATTAGATTGACACTCACTGTTGATATTGATGTACTCAGCAATGTAATGCCAAATAAGAATGGCATAATTGTTGGAGCACACTTAGGTATTGTACTGGCAATGATTTATAGAAAAAGAACAGGTAAAGAAGGAAACAATTTCCTGCAGGCACTTAGATATTACACCAGCAATGATTTATAGCAAAACATTACTTAAAGCTATCAATGTTTTCTTTTACTGATGTCTGGTAGCAGTACATCTGAATTGCTACTACCTTAACAAAATAGCATAGTTATATTTCTTCTACATTCTATCTTTTTCAAAATTGACCATATATCTGTAAACATTGTTAGCTTTCTAAAAAAAAATATATATATATATATACATACATACACACACACACACACACACACACACACACACACACACACACACACACATATACAACATGCATATATAGGGTTCCCTAGACCTGTCATTTAGATGCCATTACTACTGGATCGGTGTCCATGCACACTCACAGATGTCCGTCATTGCTACCCACCTCTGTCCAGGTACACCACACTGGTGACACCACCCCTTCATGACCAGTTTTCATATTCACCCCAATCAACAGACCAAGACAGACACCCACTCACCCAGATTAGTAACCCCCCACACACACACGCGCACACAGTGGTTATTGCTGAAACCTGTCACTGTGATCCTCCACACCTAATCTCTGTACTCTGTTACTTGGGTAGGCTATATCTGATGCACAGTATGGCCAGTCTATGCATGGTATAGCATAGCCAAGTTGTAGTATTGCATGCATCATTGTAACTATATGTTATGTGTAATATGGCCCAGCATTGTGGACAGATGCTTCCTTTTAGCCAGTTCCATTGCATGCAGTGCTTGCCTCCGTCTTGCATGATCATCCCCTACAGTCGGAACCTCCATGGTTTTTCAAACAGCTACCAACTCAGCTACTGATTCAAGTACTTCCTCTTCCCAGATGTCAATTCCCTGCTGTATTTCTTTGCATACTAAAATTTTGTATGGGAGGTGAGAATATTACTTACTGTAAACAGTTTGCTGCAGGTTTCTGGATCATACTGTACTGCAGAGCACCACTTGAGACATTTAGATAGTAGAAGTGTGCCTTTATCATTCTGAACACATTTTCAACAGTGTTTTTGATCTGAGATAGGTCAGTGTTGTATGCATTCTCTGCCATGATCTGTGCATTTCATTTTGGTATCACTAGCTATGGCTCCAAGGTATATCCACCATTACCAATAAAATGTCCCTCAGGGAAATCCCCCTGCATAAATCATTGATGTAAGTCAGATGAGTACCTGATGTGGGAATCATAGGCACTACAAGTGTGGTGCACTGATACAATGCATGTTATATTCTGTGCATTGCAGACCACCTGGCAGTGGAATCCTTTACAGAGAATATTCTATCATCCCTGTTCCCCAGATGGAGCCTTGATGGCAATGTGGGTACAGTCAGTGGTTCTCAGTACTTCAGAGAAATGAACTGTTTATAAAGTGCATGGATGGTACTAAAGCATGTTAACAGAAACTGGAGTGGTATTCTTGAAGGTATATACCCTGGATACACTCACAGTGCCTCCCAGTATTTGCTGGAAGGTCCCTCAAGCCAATATTCTCAAAGCTGCACATACCTTGGTGTTCACAGGGAAGGGTTCACCATGCATTCCACAAACCTAGAAAAGAGGGTGAAACATCTATACCAGTTCCTGCATGGTGCCACTGTCCACACAGTAGTGGCCCACTATTTTTGTGTCATGGAGAGAATAAAATGTCAGAGACCTTCGGATGACTCAGCAGCTAAGCAGGTGAAGGAGTGCATATATGTGGCTACTGGCTGTGAAAACAGCATTGTGCATATGCATATCCACTAAAGCAACATCTAATCCTAACATGTTTTCATGGTCTCTTTCTCAGAACACCAAGATTTTATTTGTGAACAAGTACACTGGTAGTCGAGTCTTATGCTATATTTATATATTTCTGAATCATTCTCCCATAGTTCCAGTTGCATTAACCGTCATTTTATAATGCTGCTCATTTCCATCTCATTCTATGCTCATTTGTGTTGTATGCTTGTTACAGTATTTCACTGTCTAGCATTAACTCACCAACTGTGTCTCTGAATTTACCACACCCTGCCCTTGTCGACTTGTATTGGTAATTTGCCTACTACATTGTGCAGTTTGTTTCTGATTCCAAGGGAACATCCTCATTTTCTGATACTTGTAAAGATCCTGTTTTGTGCAGTTACAAATTTTTATTTCTCATCCCTCACTGCCCCATATAGAAAGATTTTATTTATTTATTTGACATTTATTTACCAAGAAAGCCCAGTTGGGATAATATCCCATTTTCAGAGGGGGCCCAGGCAGAAAAGCTCCACATTGCCATAATAAGGTTACAGTAAAAGTTAATGCAAAACCTAATATAGAATAACAACAAAATAAACAAAAAATTCATAGCTTTATTTCATACAGTGTGAACGTATACATACATACATAGTGCAAATATTTGGACAGATATAACAAGCTGAAAAAAGAATTGTGTGAGTAATCTTTTAGGATGCAGTTGAAAACTTAATTACTATGTTTATTATTTCACTAGTGATTTCTCTTAATGACAATTACTTTGCTTAAAAACACTACCATTGAAACTATAACTTACATCAAACTACTAGGCGTTATTATTTATTACGACTTAAAATTCAACCAACATACCAAGTTATGTTGTTAACAAGACAGGCCAAAAGCTTGGTTTGCTGCACAAAGGTAAACCATATCTTACATATGATGTAAACCTCTCTCTTACTAGTATTTATCTATGCTTCTTCAGTGTTAATTAATATCCAATATACCCACCTGAATGAGCAAAGTTAAATCAAAACAGCTAATTTTGCAGCAAATCTTCAAAACAGTTATCACCACTGCTATGCAATAAAATAGATTTGTGGGAACACTCTCTTTACACTTAAGATGGTTTGTAGCATTCTAAACATTCTAGACAGTTTTCCAGCTATCAATAACCCAATTCAAATATATTACCCGCTCAGACAGCTAATGTCTTAAACTCAGAACTTGCTAGGGGGGAAAGAAATCATATAAACATGATAGAGATTCACTCTGCTCCACTTGTGTAACTAAAAATGGAAGTATATCTGTAATGACTTACAATTTATTTATTGATCAGGTTAGTCCCACTAGGCTATTGGCCTCTTTTTAGAGGAGACCCACTGTGGTATTTATATTAATTGGGGACATTTTGACAGGGAATTGGGGAACTTCCCGTACTTGTTGGTAGTTGGGGGAAGACTTTTTGTGTTATACATCCTGACTTCCTGTTTCCTGTCCAGGAACAGAGGCAGCCAGGAGGAACAGGGAGAAAATATGGCTGATTCAGCTTTTGCTGAAAATGGAGTGAGAGTTGCTGAAAATGTAGTTGAAATGGTAGAATCACTACCAGAAGTTTTTTTTCTGATGATGTGGGTGCAGAAAAAACAATGACACTGGAGGAGAGGAAAAGGAGATTGTAGCTGTAACAGAGATGGATTCAGAGGAAAACTTTCAGAGGAGATTGCAGGAGAGACAGTTACCTCTGAAAAATACATAATTACAACCCTCCGATCCAGGGGGAGGGGTTGCTGGATGATTATTTGGAAGAAATGGTAAACCAAAGTGAGCCAGAAAGTGGAGCAGTAATTTCATGGAGCAACATAATGGAAAAAATAGAAGAAGAAAAAGGAGAAGCAAAGACTGTACCAGAAAAAGTTCCAGAGATAAAAACTTATGCACAAACTGCTGGAGATGGAACAAAGAAGAAAGAAGAAATAAAATAAACAAAAAAGAAGTATATGGTATGTGTGAGCAGTAAAAAAGTAGAAAGTTTTAACAGGTACGAGGTTTGGGACTCTGTCATAGCACCTCTGGGTGTCAAAGCAAAAGAAGTAAGAACATTTATTTTAATTAATAAAGAAATGTTTTATGACTTAATATTTGAGACTGGTCAGGCCATGAAAATGTTTTTGGGTGCATATGAACAAAAGAAAAATATTTACCCATTGTCAGAATATGTGGTACAAGGTTTTTACAGACCAAAAAAAAAAAAGAAATAGTGATCCAGTTTATAACTGAAGTTGAAGCTAAAGAACTGAAAGGACATTTGTTAACTATATGTAAAAAAGTAATGGACACTACAGAAATATATGATCAAAGAGGAATATGGACTGGGGATGAGAATGCAGAGTAATACTGAAAATGGAAAATGATAATGTTATGCACGGACCTAGTATTATTAATGTTCATGGAAATAGGGGTTTTGTGAAACACAGGGGTCAACCAAAGACTTGTTATTTTTGTGGAAAGAATTATCATTTAATCAATAAATTTGATAAAAAAGATGTTATTTATGTGGTAAAGCAGGACATAATGCAAAAAAATTGTGATTTAAAGTACAAAAAAGTGTCAATACTGGTCATTCATGGCTAGAATGTGAAATGACTGCACAAGAAAATGAAAATGAAGTTATACCGGAGAAAGAGACAGAATAATGTGCTATACAAGAAAATGTACAAAAATATGTGACTGATAAAGGGGTTATACATGAAGTTAAAGAAAGTAACAAGGAAAAAGAAACAGAAGAGACAAGTGATGAAAAAGCTGACTGGTGCACAGTAAAAAAAAAGATAGGGAAAAGAGTTAAAAGAAAGGAAAAGAAAATTTAAAAACATAATGGTTAGAGAAAATAAGAAAGGAAAGGGATAAACATTTTACTATACTAACTGTTCTTAAAAGCTGAAAATATTAGCTTTAAATGTGAACAGTATAAAAATATTAAAAGGAGAATAAGTATATTACAATGGTGTGCTGCAGTAGATGCACATATTGTTTTAAAAGATATCAGATTATTAACAGAGGAAGAAAGAACACAACTGAAAAACTTTGGAATGGTGCAGTAGTTTGAAACATGAGAAAAGAAACATGCTTGGGCATATGTATATTATGTCAAGAAAGTATTAAAATATTAGATGTAACCATAGTGGAACTAGGATAAATTATGGTATTAGACTTGAGATGGAAAAATATGTGTATAGAATTATAACTTTATATGCACATGTAACAAAAAAGAGAGAGAAATGATGTTTAAAATATTCTTGAATATGTTTGTGTAAATATGGACATTATAGTGGTGGGTGATTTTAATTGTAATTTAATTAAAATAAGAGCAATTGTGATGCTAAAATGGTTAAATAAATTATGAGAAGTGGAAAGTTAAGTATATGGGAGAATAACCACTGGACCTATAAAAGGAATTAAATTAGGACATTATTTTTTAATATCTGATAGTTTAAAAGTTATAAAAAAAGAGAATTACGTATGGTGGACTTTCAGATCATGTGGCTATATGAGTTAAAGTACAGGAAAATGAAGAATATATAAGAATAGGAAAAGGAATAAAGAGAATTAATGAAAAGGAATTAGATTTCGAAGAGAAAAAAAAGTTATGGAATTATGGAAAAATCATATGAATATGAGAGAGTTTTATGAGAATTGGTCTGTTTGGTGGCTTAATTTTAAAGAGAAATATAAAAAGTGTTTTAGAATATATAAGGAAGAAAAGAAGAAAAGAAAAAAGAGATATATGATATTAAGTCAAGAAACATTTAGAGACTTAGAGAAGAAAAATTCCTTTTATGAAAAAGAAAGATAAATATCTAAAATGAATCAAATTAAAATTAACAATGTGTTATATAAACAAAAATATTGTTTACAAGGAAAGAAAGAAGAGATAGCACCATATCTGACTAAAATAATAAAAGAAGGAAGGTAAGCAAGTAACACAGCAAGAAGGAATATATTAAATAAAGAACATGTATTGAAATTATTTATTAAAAGAGAAGAAAGTATAAAACAAATTTGTAAAGCTGGAAAATTAAATAATGAAGATAATGAGTATTTAGAACAAAAAATAATTATGAAAGAACTGAATGAAATTCTAAAAAGATATTAACATGAATTCTGCAACAGGATGGATGGAATTGAATATGGTATTTACAAAGAAATGAAAGAGTGGCAAAAAATTATTTTTATAGAAGTTATGAATGAATGGTTAGAAACTGGAATTAAAGAGAAAGAGATACGTACAGGAGTTATAAATTGTATATTTAAAAAGGGAATAAAGATGAGATAAAAAATTGGAGACCTATAACATTGAATAATACAGATTATAAATTTTTTATGAGAATAATAACAAAAAGGTACAGGAAAAATTGGATAGAATATATGACCAAAATGTATCAGGAAGAAAAGGAAAAGGAAGTCAAGAGTTATTATGGATAATAAGAGAAATAATCGATGACATAATAAATAAAATTGTAGAAACAAAGGTTATGATAGGGGATATAAGTAAAGCATATGATAATATTCAATATAAATCATTATAAAGAATTTTGCAGGCATATAATGTAAGCAAAAAGTATTACAAGTAATACAATCTGTTTATGAAAGGAACTATGTGAAACTAAATGAAAATGGCTGGATTGCGGAATAAATAAAAACAGAATGTGGATTAAAGCAGGGTTGCCCAGTGAGTAGTTTAATTTTCTCATTAATTATGAATGCAATAGTGAAGGAAATTAATAAAATGTCAAGAAGCAGTGGATACAAAATGATGAAGGAAGTACAATTGCCAATAATGCATAATTATGAGGATGATATCGAATTGATTGTTAAAAACAAAGTATAGATAGAAAAAGTAAATGAAAAATTAAGTATAATTTTTTTTAAATTTTGTTTTAAAGGAGAACCGCACCCACTGACTCAAAAAATATGTTTATTTCATCATGGTTTGGTATTTCCTACATTGTAATACCACTCTGGGACTATTTACAGGTTTCTAAATATTTTATACATAATTCCTGAGTCTGAACACATTGGGTCTGGCATCTTGAAGTAATTCTGATTGTTTAGTCTGCCTCTAGGTATCCCACAATGCAGTGTTTATCTGCAAAAAGTTACATCACGAAGGCTTCTTTCTTCCTAAAGCTCCTGTTACTGCATTGATTTTTCATGCATACACTGCTGTCTTTCAGTCAGTTAGTTCTAAGCAACATTTCATGCAATTCAATGACTACTTAAAACACAAACAGTGCAAATGCCACAGAACAGACTTTCAATGTGATTTTTATTGCTGCTTCTTTTTAGAATGGCTAAGCTTCAGTATTTTTGTGAAGCCTGAATTATACTACTTTGACTCATCTCCCATCCGCCTTCACACCTAACTTCCCTAGCTGTCAAAGTGCTAAAGGTAATCTAAGCTGTTACCTGCTGTGATTGATAGCTCACAGCAGGAGATTTGCTTCATGTATTGTTTCCTTGTTCTAGCCTTTACTTTCTGTAAGGGTAGGGGAAGGACCAGGGAGCTGTGACATCACAGCATGGGTGGGTTTTTAGGATGGTCATGGTGATGTCAGTTTTGGGAGGGAATTGGCCAGAAAACTACCTGTATTCAGTGGCCTTGATGACATCAATGAATTGGAGACTTTTCCAGGGTGGGATAAATGTTTTTTGAAAGTGAAACTACCACAGTACAGTATAGTACTGTTCTAGTGGAGAGAAACAGTCAATTTAAAATATTTGAAATGCTGTGTTGTTTATTCATAGCAGGGACAATAAATAGGGAAAAAAACGGACAGAGAAGTTAAGCATTTAATAACAAAATCTCATTGTTGTCCTTTAAGTATAAATAAGAAGAAGAGTAAATGATCTGGTTTTGAAGGTATGATAGGAGGTACTGAGTTCAATGAAAAATATATAGATATATTAGGAATAATATTTGGAAGGAATACAGATAACAACAATGGGATAATGTACTCAAAAAAGTAAAGGATATGACTATTTTTTAGAAATCATATAGATTTTCATATAGAAAAAGTGCACTTGAACACCATGGTGATAGGAAAAATTACTTATATTGCTAAAATCTATATGATTCCTATTAAGTATAAAAAGGAACTAATCAAGATTATATTTTCTTTGATATGAGGCTCTAGACTTGATACAGTCAAGAGAGGGATTATATATATGAAAGAAGAGCAAGGAGGCTTGGGTTTAATAAACCCAATAGTACATGCAGCAAATTATGAAGGAAAATAAAAACTTGATAGAAATAATACTATATTATAAAAGAATTGTGGGAATGAATGGAAGTTAAAAAATGAAGTAAAAGCATTGTGAATGAAGAAATGAAAGAGTACCAAAACAAAGTTGTGTTATGGAAAATAAAAAAAGAATATATATGAGAAAAATAGGAAGGAATGGTACTTAAGTATTATGAAAGCATTTTATTGCATTGATCCATGGAAATATTTAGAAATAGATAAGAAAAAAGCCAAGATGATGAGATATAATAACTATAAAAAGATTAAAGAATGTAATGATTGTTATGGAGATTGTCTATTAGAAAATTGCCAGTTAAGGCACATATGCCATACAGAAAAAGGCAAGATAGCATACGTAATAAATGTGGAGAGTTTGAGACTACTGAGCACGTGTTTCTGAAATGTGAAAGAGTTAATAATTTGTGTTAAGAAATACATAAAGACAAATTTTGTTAAAATTTGAACAAATAAATATGGACATAATAGAATTTGGTTATTATGGTGCACAAAAACAGGAAGAAGTGAAGAAAATGGATAGAGGAATATTTTATGTTTCATGGACTATACGGAATGAGAGAATAAATTAAATTAAATTCAATGGAAAATGGACTTTGACAAAGATTTTGGAGAAAATGTTTTGGATGTGGATAAAAGAGTGGGGGAATGCTTAAATAGAAGTTTATAATGTACGGGGATTTGTAAGCAAATGTAAATAATGTAAATATGTAAATAATATGTAAATAATATGTAATGTAAATATCAACAAAAAACCCTACTCGTTGTTGTTGTTGTGAGTGGGACCCATTTTGCATGAGCCCTTCCTGCTTCCTTTCTAGGAGCAGAGGTTGCCCAAGAAACAGGGATGCAGATGGAAAGAGAAGGAGACAATGGAATGGTGAAACAAATGGAGGAGAAAGTTAATGGTGAAGCTGAAAAATGCATTCAGAATTCTGAGCATTAAGGAAATCTGTTGTATGGAGATGAGTAGGCAAATGATAGGATTAGGTACTTATGTATTATTGCAACCACATTCGGAACTGCAGAAATGGCTTGCTTTCTAGCTGTTCTGTGGCTGAAAAATGTGGTCATCCTGTTTTGGGAACTGGAGTGTGTCAATGAAGTGTCAGTAACTCCCGAGAAAGCAGATGAGGAAATGAAAAGAACGGAAAGCAAGCCACTTCTGCAGTGCTGAATGTGGTTGGCCAGAAAAAGTATGTTCAGTCCTGTCTGCATCACATCAAAACAACAACAACAAAAAAAAAACAGTGACATGTACTTCTTGCACTTGAATCCATTAACTGAGAGAATCGAGTTCCATTACTTTCCTAAACTGCATCACAATTTCACAGCATACTCTCACTTCTAGCATTTTACTCCTTTGTCACTAATTCCTGTGTGTTTATCTCAGACAAAGGTGCTTAGCAGTGGTGGCTGGTGACTTCAAATTAAAGGAGGGCTGCAGGACACAGCTGAATGGGTGGGGCCAATGGGAAGGGGTGTGGCCAACTAGAAAGGGGGTGGAGCTATGCTCAAAACTACAACAACTGGAACTTTAATTAAATACGCTGCCCTGGGTGCCATACAGTCATTACAAGAGTCCAATCAAGACAAAATGAAGTGTAGAAGAACAAAATACTTCAATGCATTGGCTACATGACAACTTACTTAATATCCAGATGGAAACAGGTTGTGAGGCATGAAAAAATAAATTACTTTTTAAATGCATTACTGGAATGCCAGTCAAAATCAAGTATAAAAAAACAAGCAACTCAAACCACTACTCCTTGCACTACAGTTCTAATTATAATTTATATTCAGCCTTATAAAATTACCAAGTAACATGCTGAAAGTAGCAATCTCTGTGATACCCCCACTTGTAAAAATGTTTCTTATCCAAAAAAGACCTGCTGCCTGACACAACTATCTACTTGTTTCATGGGGAAGACATGATCAAAGTAAAAAATGAACAGCAAACAAGAAACAGTCACACACCATCAAAGTGGGTGACTGTACATCATCCAGCAGACCTGTCACCAGCGGGGTTCCACAAGGGTCAGTGCTGGGCCCCCTACTGTTTTGTATATACTTCTCAGAAGTTCAGATCAAAAATAAGGAGCTGTGGCTGCCCAGGTTTGTGGACAACTGCAAACTGGGTGCAATTATTGAATCCACAAATGATTCCAGTATACTTCAGGAGGGTGTTACGCAGACTAGTGGCTGGTGTCTTAGTCACAGTCTCAAACTAAATTCAAAGAAATGCATCATCATTCCCTTCGGTAAAAAAAATGTCCCTTCGCAATATCAAATTAACAACAATACCCTATGTACCTACAAAGTGGTAAGGGATCTGGGATCACAAGTAGACTGTAACCTTAACTTTGACCACCATGTATCTACTTTAGTAAGGAAGGCTTTCTACACAGCACACTTGATTAGGAAAGGCATAACCTGTACAGCAAAGGAGGTTATAACCCCTCAATACTCATCACTAATCAGGCACATAATTGAGTATAATGCCCCCTTTGGCATGTACTGTACAAAGCACCTGCAGCAATTAGAAAGACCTCAAAGGTTTCTAACAAAGAAGATCAAGGTACTCCAGCACGTTCCTTACACAGACTGACTAAAGTCCCAGTCACTATACTCTGTATCATACTGATGTCTTAGGAGAGACTTATGCTTGGCTTACAGAGCAATCTCCGACCCAAACCTAGTGAATTTGTTGCACATCCATAAATCAAATGGGACTAGTGATACCCATTCCAGGGACCTAAATATGGCCTGCGACTTGAATAGAACATGCTGAAGGGACAGATTTGTCTCACAGTGACTGCCACTTCTTTGGAATGGGCTGCCAATTCCCATGAAGCAGAGCATCTCTAAGACACTGTTCAAAAGGAACCTGGATGAGAGGATGGGGCACTGTAAATTCATACTGGTAATAGCACCCACAATGCTCTTGGACATGGGCAGTCCAATCCTGGATATTGACTAGAGTATCTGTGGTATTACACTGGGATGAAATGGCTAGGCTTGAAATGACTTCTGGGTTGATAGCCTAGTAACCTCCTATGATCCTATAAAAATAATACAAAAGAGATTTGAAACTAAAATGGAAAATATTATGGAAGGTATTAATATACTATAAAGGGGAAGGGTTGTCAAGAATTATTAATGATAGAGAAATTGTGGATGATATTATGAATAGAAAAGCAGAAGCAAAAATCATGATAGGATACCTTAATAAGGCATTTGATACAATTGGGCATGAAATCTTATGGGTAATAATGAAAGAATATAATATATGTGTGAAAGTTAGGAAATTATGTACATCAATGTATGGTAATAATACTTGTAAATGGCTGGTTAAGCCAAGAGGTACATATGAAGTGTGATCTAAGTCAGGAATACACTATGAGTTGTATACTTTTTGCATTAGTTATGAATGGGATAGTATGTGAAATTAATGACAAAATGAAGGCGGCAGGGTATATAATACCTGAGGGGTTAAGAATTCCAGTTCTGTTAACCTATGCAGATGACATTATAATAATTGCAAAAAATAAAACTTGGATACAAGAAGTAATAATTTGTAGAAATTACTGTCTAGAGGTGACAGGGATGGCTTTTAATAAAGAGAAAGTAAAGGTTTAGATGATGTAGTAAAGATAGTCAGCCAGATTCAATAAAGCATACACAGTCTGTTTACACCTTTTGCGCATTGTGGTGAGACATGCACATGGTAGTGCACTGTTTTGGATTCAGTAAGCGGATTTACACAGTGTGTAGAGCTGCTAACAGCAATGCAAACAAGGTTAGCACTGTGGCATGCAAATTACAGCATAAACAGCTGAATTGTATCCTAATCAACCAATCCAAGATGGAAGAGCTATTCAATAAGCTATATAGCAACTGTGTAGACTCAGTACTGGTTTTCCCTGTGAATTCCAAAACCTATTGTAATACAGCCACAGAGAGGAGTCTACACAGAAACAGTGTTGGGGGCTACATTTGATTTAATTCATGTGTATGTGCAACAGGCTGAAGTCTATGCTGCTTCTGCTAATAGACCAAGACCAAGAAGAAGAATTTTCCAACCCCAGGTACCTTATCACAACCTACATGATGTGGAAATAGTAGAGCACTAGATGGTGGATAGAGGCACACTACAGGAACTCTGCAACCTCTGTCATCCTCAACTCAGTGCCAGGGCAAATTGAGCGGAACCCATCCCAGTGAAGACAAAAGTATGTGTAGCACTTAGAACCTTAGCTACATCAGCATCCAGGATCTTACATCAATTCTTGAATGCTATGTTTCAACATGCCAGTGACCACATACATTTTCTCCATACTCCTGAGGATAGGGGCCAGAAATATGCAAGAGCTCTACCCTGTAGCACACTACCCTAAAGTACTGGGTGCCATAGATTGCACACATATAGAAATTAAGGCACCACCTGGAGAACAGAGAAGGCTCTACATTAATAGAAAGGGCTTCCACTTTATTAACTGCCAAGTCATGTGTAATGCCAAAGGAATCATCTTGAATGCATGTGCTGGCAACCCTGGCAGTTATCACGATTCATATATCTGGTACACCTCCCAACTGTATCAGATGTTTGCTAGGGGGAGTTATCCCACAGGGTCATTTACTGGGGGATGCAGGTTATGCATTGGAACCATGGCTGATGACACCCATCAGAAATACACACACACACACACACACACACACACACACACACACACACACACACACATGCTGAAGAATGCCATAATGAGGCACATGCTCAAACCAGAAATATGACAGTGTGTTTGAGCTGCTGAAGTCATGGTTCCAGTGCCTAGATACATCTAGAGGATCCCTGCAGTACACTCCATGCACATGTACTGAAATATTCACATTATGTGCCATGCTACACAACATTATCCTGAGAAAACAGCTTCAGCAGAATCAACAAGGGGAAGGAACACACATCCCATCACCAATGCCATGGTCACTATAGCCACACACAGATGAGGAGCCAGAGGGGGAAACAGCAGCTGCTATGGGTGTAGGCAGACATAGGCATGCTCAATATGCTGTCACATTGACTAAGAGACAATGCGTAGCACACTCACTCACGCTCACTCACTCACTCACTCACTCACGACCTAAGGGCCTAAAACCTTCCTGCTATGCACATACATATAGTAATATTGATGCCGGGCAACTCTCACAACTTTTATCTCCCCATGTATTGGCTGTGTACTGATTACATCAGACAGAGTTGGCCATGAACTAAAACTATTGCAACTGCTGGATTTATAAGGTAAGTTTTGAACCTTGAGTGTATTGTATAATAATATGAATGGCTGGCACATCCTTGCATTGTGTTGCTTGATAGTGTAAGCAAGTAAAAGGTGGGGGATTTGTACAGAAATGGCCTTAACATGTAACAGCAGAGACTTATTTGACTTACATGTGTCCTTTATTAAGTTTTAGGCCTCAGGCATCAAAGATTCACACAGTCATATCTCTCAAAAGTAGTGATGGTCACTGCATGACATCAAGTTTAGCACCTTACATTTCTACTGGAAAATCATTAAAGAGAGAAGTTAGAAAATGATACACATTTCAGTTTCAGGCGTCACAACCTCACAAGATCATTCACAATAAATATGGACAATTTTGATGCTATCAACTCTCAACTTTTTAAGGCCAATATAAGTCAAAGATGCAGTTACCAGTTCAACATCACAATGGCAGATATACTAAGCACAAAAGCACCTATGTACCCTGAGCATCAGACACAAAGCTTATGTATCCCTGAATCCAAAAGATAAAAACAGGGATATGACACAGTTATCATCACTTGCACAGGGTGTTGTGTGGGTGGGGGTGGGGGGGGGGGGCAGGAAGCCTAGGCTGACACAAAAGGTCAGTGAGTGTGTGTGAGTAAGAAAGAGAAGCAGGCAGACACATTTGGATAAACCAACAAATAGCCCATGAAACCAAATGAGTTTTAAGCTGCACAGCTGAACCATGTAACTGTTATGTGTGTGTCTGTAGGGATCCTCCTGGTGAAACTGGTGTGCGAGTGTCTGCATGAACACAACCGAGCTCTGTGCTAGCTCTATGTCTTGGTATGACAAACTGGATACTTTAAACAAACTGAATTCACTGAAAAAAGGTCCAACACGTCACTGAAGACTAACCACACAAGTTTATTACAGGTAAACGTAAAGCGCTTTTCATCGCTCAATGTTTGAGCGACTTCTTCAGACATTCAAAACTTAATTGAATTACATATTTATACACTCACGTCACTAAAATCATTATCATGTCAATTAACAATTTTAAAATAATTTAAAGTTAAAGTTATAAACACACAACTTGCAGCAGCAGTAAAAGAAATATGTATAAAAGGATGTTCTATGTTGAATATACGCAACTCAGTTAATATGTATGTATGTTTCAGTAAAATAGGTAAAATTAGCTTAAATTTCTAAAATATTTTAGTTCAACTTGCGACACATTACTCAATGTTCCCTTATACATAGAAAAAAACAACATAAAATAAATAATTAAATTTAAATGTAATGTAAAATACTAGAATACAGTTTAGCTAGATCTGTTGTACCTCTTAGTCAGACTAAACATTTAGTATAAATCTTGAAACAGTGTCCTGTAAAGAAATGTATATATATGTGGAAATAAAAATAAAAATAAAAGAGGAGTGAAAATAATAATAATTAATCTGAGTCTGTATGACTTTGCATAAAACTTGTTCAAAAACTGGATATAAAACCAATAGTGTTAATATTTATTACTTATATAAAAGTGGTGCATTAGTTTATAAAGTAAAAGTAAACCATTAATATAAATACATTTGTATAAATAAATATATATGTATATGTATACACCCTAAAATCAGATATATATGTATATAATAAATAATTTAATGTAATAAGTAGTCAATATGTATATGATAAATGATAAATAATTAAATATAAATAAATAAATGTATGTACTGTAAATATTAAATATGTAAGATGTATTAAATGTTGAGAAGTTGTTTGTATGTGTATATTGCACCTATGAAACCTTTTCATACAAGTTGAATACAATATTCTGAAATAAGAATAATAATAAAGAAAATAATAATAATAATAAAGAATAATAATAAATAAGGAAGCAAAACCCTGTAGGAAACTAAATGATACATAGACTTATAACCAGGTCTAAAAAGATATAATAAATAACATATATACAAAGACCTGTATATATATATATATGTCTCATATGTTGTACCTTTCTATGTGCAAACTAAAGTCTTAAATAAAATTCAATTCAATTAATTTAACATCAAAGCTAGAATGAATCTAAAAAGTATGTAAAAAGTATATATATATAATAATAAAAAATATATAATAATAATAATAAATAATTGTATTTATATTAATTAATTCCTATTCAGACTCCTTAATTTTAATAGGCAGCCTATATTGCAATGGTCATTTAAACCTGGGTACATAAAAGCATTAGTACGCCATTGCCAAGTAAGTTCTTGTTCTTCTAAAAGTAAATTGTATGGGCCACCTCTGATATTTGTCTAAATTTGATCCAGTGCTGTCTGCATGAACACAACCGAGCTCTGTGCTAGCTCTATGTCTTGGTATGCCAGACAGATGTGAGCCATGTATAATAGAGGTGGCAGTTCATCACTGTCATCCTTGATCACGAGAATTGGCTCTGCCAGGAGTTGTACTAGCACACCCACACATACGGTCAGATGCACTGTTTTACCTGAATGTGACTGATGTCTGCTGGATAAGCTCCCCTCATGAGAAAGCTCAGGACCATGACACCCTGGCCTGCCACGTCTGGGTGTGGAGAGTTCATCCACTGATGGAGCAGTGGAAGTATTGCCACTATGGAAGTGTGATCAGGCCGAGCCACATTGTTAAAAGCAAATGCTGTGTCTGACCTATGCCCACGAGGATGCTGTCCCCTCCCAGAAGATGTTCGATCACAGACACCACTCATTCCATCACAGACACTGCTCCTTCCAAAGTTTCATTTATCCGATCCACTGAATCGGCAACATGGTTGAGGCAGTCACATGTCAGCCTTTGACACATCACCAGCCCCTCTGAAACACCTATGGAAGCATGCCTGTGCCTCCATAATGGCCCTAAACATATGTTGAGTGGCACAGGAAGAGACACCTGGATCATGTGGAGGAAGGACAACAGGCCTCCTTTGAGCACCCCTAAGAACCCACCTGAGTGGCACCTCATCCACACTTTGGCTACAGTGGGAGTCGCAGGCACTGAAGCCGCAGTAACCATACTTCCCTGATCAATTGTCTTGCCCTCCATCTGTCCAATATCTGGTAGCTCACTTGACTGGTTATGCTGTGTCTGATGGAATTCCAGGAGATGGCTATATGTCAATATCACTATCAGATTCAACCTCTGCACCCCCCGACTGTGCCTCTGTTTGGCCACCATCATCATCTGAGTCTGCTGATACTCTGATATCAGGTGGTAGAACTCCCACACTTCCACTGTCAGGATCACCTGTGATAATAAGCAACAAACACAAAAAAATAATACCTAAACTACTATACTCCAATATATGCTACCAAAATAACAGTGCTGCCATTATTAGACAGTACAGCAATACACACAACAGTCCTGAAATCAACACCACACACTAAAATATTTATTTGAATTGCTCATCAGTACTGACATAACAATGTGTGGCTTACCATCTGCAGATGAGGGTATCCTCTGCATGCCAGATGGTCCTGGAAGAAGTTAAGCAAAAGGTACGGGAAACTGTCACAATTAACAGTAACACAGGGGGTAATAATTTTACCCCTTTATATGTCCATTAACTATACTTTCAACAAGAACTTGGATGACAACTCCAACCTAAGCTAATCAATCAGAATGTGTTAACAGTAGCAATCTTTAACCTCCCCCCAAAAAAAAAATTTCTTGTGAAACAGAAGTAACATATTGATTTAAATTGTTTTACTATACACCAATGTTCAACAATTAAGATACAAAAGCCTGCCTGGAAGCTCTTTCTGGGACATGCTTGCAGTCCCTGAAACAGTAGCACCAATGTAGAGGATATGCTGTTCTGCACTTTCCTGGTAGCTGTCTGGATCCCTGACATTGGATAGGAAATCTTCATTTGGTGTTAGTGGAGGTTCTTTAGCAGCCCCCCCCTCCAGTACCCATCTGATCATGGTCCACTGCAGTTGCTCTCTTCCGTGCATATGAGATCATGTCAGTAGCCCTATGGTGCACCTGCTCATATGCCCTGCTTTGGCCACCCACGACATTAACATCATCGACAGTCTGTCACCAAATCTGCATTCTGCATGACATATCTCCCCATCTCCTTTCAAAGAGGAGGGCACCATGTTGACTAAAAGCGTCAACAATAACCTGATTTTCAGCATCAGTGAAGGGTGGTCTTCAAGGATGCCTGGGTGCCATAGTCCTAGGTGTCCTAAAAGACAACAGAAGGATAATACACATAAGTATCACATAACTACAAAATAACTGTTCCCAGATAAAACATAAAAGGTAGCATTTCAGTATTACCCACTGGAGAAACATAAAACAATCTAGAGATTTGAAATATGAACTGGCTGGATGCAAAAAAAGGAGAGTGACAATAGAAACTTATCCTTGTTTGTACCAAAACAGAAATGCAGCTTGCTCACCCCCCAAAAAAAAGAATAGGTAAATGACACATTGCTAACAAGTCAGTTTTAAAATGCTAAAAGTGCTATCAAATGAGGTGTCCCTGAAAAATGTCGACAAATTTAACACAGAACATTCCATTTTAAGATATTGCCAATTATGTATACCTGTGAAATGCCTTGGCAAACATGCCCATGACATTAGTACACTTCTAAATAATACATACAGAAAAAAGTGTAAAATCTTTTGCTTCACGTTTTCTTAATTAAATTCCAGCATATGCAGTATATAGCTGACAAAATGCAAGAATACTTTCTCAAGTACTGTAATCCTCTGTGCAGATATTTCCCAAAGTAATATACTTTTTTCTGTGTTCTCTACATAAACAGGTTTCCTCACATTCAGTTTTCCTAGCTACATGGTTGCCTTTTTATGGTGTAGCAGGGCTGTCATCATGGTGAAGATGAAAATCAGGTGTAAACTCATTAGACTTGCTGAATCCCAAATACTTGGCCCAATGTATCAGCTGTAAACATAGTGCAGGCATTCCTGCAATGTTTGTTTTTAATGGCTTGCAACTGTGAATGATTACTGGTTAGGAGAAGGAAAACACAACAGCACTGCAGGCTTCCCTACATCCAGTGGGTGTATCAGGTTAGATTTACAAAGTGTTAGATGTAAGGTTGGAAATGTAAGTAAGCAGCAAATTCACAGGTTCTGTTCATTAACATCCAACCTCCCCTTCATTTGTTGGGAACTGTATATGATATTATCTGGAGCATTTCTCCCGGGCCTCTGCTGAAATTGGCTTCGTTCCAAGTCAGACTTTCCCAGTTAACACATGCTAAATAAATAAATAAATAAATAAATAAATAAAATAAATAAATAAATAAATATTGTCATTTAATATCCTCACACATTTTAAGGCCAATGATGAAGAATAGCTTATGAACTGCATGTCTCAGATTATTGGTCAGATAAGAGAAGAATAACCAACAAACACAGACAGGTATGACAAAGCTGTATTTTTACAAGCAATAGTCATAACTGATTGTGTGAGCACTTAGTGCACTGCATCCAAAAATAATAAATGCACAAATAACAGTTGTATGGTTTTGTGTGGCAAAGAGGGATAAGGCACCCTTCCTGTGTTTTGAAGGTTCATTAGAGTGCGAGTTCAAATCCAGACCTATTTAGAAATATCTCATGTGGACCAACATTTTCTAGTGTGTATATCATAGATTGCTTTTCCTCATTTCAACTACTTGTCCCTTTTTTTTTTTTTTTCTTTTCTTTATTGTTTTTTTTTTTTGGGGGGGGGGGGGCAGTATTTGCACAATGCACCTGTTAGCTCAGTCATGGGAAATAGAGGAAAATGAATGCTGGGTTTAGCTGTGCTTATCTGATTTCCGCAAAGTATGGCATTGCTCAAACTGGACAACTGGCCCACCCAGGAAGCAGAGAGAACTCCTGCAGAGAGGTTGCAGACATCCAATAATTGAAACAAGATACACTCAATTAATTCTGTTGGGCACTGCGCAAACTCACTAAGTGGTGTCATGCGGTAACACAGAGACCTTAAGAATGATAGTAAATTAGGGAATGTCATATAACTAATCTTTTGGCAGCAGGTGTAAGTGCAGGGCTGAAGGACAGATGGTCCCGGGTTCTATTACAGGATGTGCAACTTGTTTTGTTACTGCTGTGACAGTGCAGTTTACAGCAATGAACTGAAAAACAGACAAGTGTTATTTCAACATAGTGTTTTCAGATGTATGACTCAGGGTATACTGTGTACTATAGTTCTGTAAGTATAATTCTGCTATCTGGACTTGCATAGCCTTCACAATTACTTAAGACATATACACAATGGGATCTATATCCAATAACATTTTCAGGTCACACACATACATGTGCAACAGCTCATATTGTCACCTGTTTTTATGTATGATTCCTGACTATGTCTCAGCAGCACTTCTTCTGTGGCAAGGATGTAAAATCAATGCTGCAGAAGAAAATGTTTTGTCCCATATGTCTAGGTTTGAATCCCACAGTGTAAAAATCAATTTTCTCAGTGTATAAAGGTAAAAATAAATGTGTCTGATCATTACAGTTATGCCCCCCCCCAGTGCATGTCTGCAAACCTAACTCATCTAACAGTTACCTTCCAATTTCCAATATATATTTCCAGGCTACATGAATAGACACCCCTCAAATTAAGGCCAAATGTCATATTAACCTTCCAATTGCAATTATTTAATTCCTCCCTACTTGGCACTGCTGCTTTCCATTTAACATCACACAAATGCAATTGCCATCATTGCTCGAGTTTGCATACTACCAGTAAATGTGATAACTGGAATTGGCAGGAAAACATCAGTTTTCGTTGCTCTAGTTTGACTGGTAGACATGGCTGGTGTTACAGGGGAAGGTGTTAGGTTTAAGGCACTGAGGTGGGGTATCCAGGAGTCCAGGATATTTACTGGACTCCTGGTAAAGCACTGCAGCCAAAAGCTGCTGCAGGGGAATTATTCTGGTTCCCAGTATAAGTCTGAGGCATTGAATAATTTGGCCCAGGCTGTATCCAATGCACCTGGTATCCCACACATGGGAGAATAATGTAGGCATCATTTTAATGACCTACACAGGAGAAAAGGGGATACTGTTCAAGCATTGGCTGGAGGAATTTGAGACTGCAGACATCCCACTGCTGTGTTAGTATGACATTAAGAGAGTACTTGTAACACTTAGAAAGCTTAATATAGGCATGACTGGAATCCATAATGCTCTTCTTTTCTGTTCTTTCCTCAGCTGCCACTGAGTGTGAGTTCAATTGACAAGCTCAAGTTGCTTGATTGGAGAGACTGAGGGAAACAAGTGGTATGTATGCAGCAGAAGAGAAGTGTTATTGTAACATTAAAGGTTAAAGACAGAGTTTGTGTTTTTTTATAGAGCTGTATCAAAATGAATATGCATATCCCAACTGTAAAAGCAAGTATGCATGCATTAGTCAGTAGCACAAATCAATTGTACGAGTCCAATAGTAGACTGTAATCAGAGGTTGTGAGTTCAAATACCAAAATTCACAACTATACAATACTGTTATCTCTTCAATAATATTTAAATTAAATTAAAAACTTTATACCAGTGGCACAAATACACTGCTGTAAACTGTAATCTGTATAATTGGAACATGCATATATGCAATATATGTCCATTTCAAGGATTACTTTCGGCAATCAGTAGTATAGTCTGTATCTGTTAGGATGGATATTTAAATGTAATACTTCAGATAAAAGAGTTTCATAATTGTATTAATGCATTTTATGCCATGTATGATGGTACTAATTTTACCTCTTTTTTTCTGCCACCCCAACCCTTATCTCTCTTTTATATTTTCTGTTATGTGCTGTCACAATGTCATCCATGTGTACCACATTACTAAATGCAACACAGCAGAACAAGGTAGGTAAGCCACAGTGGATCAGCCTACTCCCATTACACTGGCTTTAGCACTGATGGCCAGCATATCCGGGAGCCAAACTGGCAGCACTGTCTCTGTTGCCCCTGCTCCACCTGTGTCCTCTGGTAGTACTGCCCCATAAGCTGGTACAGTGATACCATCTGGGATCAATGCCAGAGGTGGTGATTTCATTACCTGCAGCAAGTTGCCAAGGATGGTGTGTAGGATTGTGCACCACACCATTGGTGTACTCCTACACCAGATGGTGAAGCTGCTCTCCCTTATGGTCCATAGGAGATGTCAAGCATTCCAGCCACCAGAGTAAGGGGACAGTGATGACAGTCCAGTGGGTGAGGACTAGATTCTTACTGTCTCCAAGCTTGATGTCCAGGAGCATGTATTGTCCCCTACTCCTCACCCCAGTCATGGTGTCCCCCAACCTTTTGTGTCCATTGGTGTCCCTATCTCTTGTCTTGTTTATCTTGTATGTTTGCATTTGCCTTCTGACCGACCCAACTTACCTGACCCAGACATACCTATGTCCCTTACCCCAGCGGTCCTCTCTCACTGAATTAAAAAAATGGGTACCTATTACACACACACACACACACACACACACACACACACACACACACACACACACACACACACACACACACACACACACACACACAAAATCATCCCAACACACTTGATTCAGTCCAATTGCCTATACAACATGATTGCATTGTTTTCACCCCTCTTTATGGAGGTAACAGTCCAAATTCAATTACTATTCTGCACATATTTTCACTTTATACATTTAAACAAATGGATAGCTATAGCTCTTTCCTACCTCCCTATTGCACATTCCTGCTCTTCTATCCCTTTGTTTCCCCCCCTGCTTGCTCCCCATCGCACCACTTTCCTATCTACACCATTTTAACACCTTTAATCTGGTCAAAAAATAGAATCACACACAACACATATAAATATCAGATAAAGGAATGGATCCCTTCACTTTTTGGGCTCTGTGTTTGCACGGAGGTGTGCATCACGTACCAATGTACAGCAATGGTAAGCGGTGACACAATGCTGTGGTTACCTCCATGCAATGCCACTTAAACCCACTGTGCTATGCCAGCACACAGCAACATATGTAGTATAAAGAATTCATGTCATTGCATTATCAATGTTTATGTAAAATTCTTTAAAAATATTGGATACACCTGGATTCAAATCCAGTATCATCTGGTCTCAAAAAGAAATGTGTGAATGCACTTATACTTACTGCTACAAAGTCATTTAAGCAGCAGGTGGGTTCCATAGACTCAATACTAACTCTTAGACTTTTCGCAATGCAGCTCACATTTACACACCATTAACTATGTACAGAGATGGAAAATATTGAAAATGTCTATCTCACATGCACAAACATTTTGCCAATCATCGCGCAAACCCACTACTCACCACGCTATGAAAAAGTAAATATTATTATGTATTCCAGCTGTTTACTGTCCATCTTCTGTCTATGACATGAAATTACATGTGGAAACATAACAAACTGAAGGCCCTATCTAAGAATAAGTCACATATTTGCAATACAGCCATGTATTACCCCAGTCACTGCAACCCTGGTGTCTCAGTACCTTTTCCACACATATATCACCTACACTACAGAAAGTAATATCAAATGTTGTGCCGTATGGAATGCACATCATTCTGATAACATGCAGAACTAGTAACCCATAAGCCTAAAAGGCCTTATCTGCAAGGAATCAGCATGGACCTTATCCACAGGGCCATAGCTGACTTTCAACAGACTTGAAATGCCCCCTTTTGGTTTTGTCAAGGGTAGATCTTGTTTATTATATGTAGTAGTCTTCTTTGATACTGACCCCAAAGACTGGATGAGAGATAACACAAGACATACCACCTAGGATGAGTTACCAAGGCCTTTGACGCTATCTCCTATTTCGATATCATAGAGAAAATCTTCCATTTGGGAATTCACTCATACATTACTAGATGGATTGCCAACTGGCTCAATGATAGAAGACAACTGTCAAAGTTGGGGACTGCACCTCTACCACTAGACCACTTACCAGTGGAATACCACAAGGATCTGTGCTGGTCCCTCAATTGTTTGGAAACTATTTTTCTGAAGTCCAGGTGAAGGTAGATGGCATGTGGCTTCCCAGATTTGCAGATGACTGCCAACTGGATGCAGTCATATAGAGTCCCCCAACAATTTTAACATACTACAGAAGGGGCTGATACAGACAAATGATTGTTGTCAAACTGCCGGACTGAGCCTTAAAGCAAAAAATGCCTTATTTTCCCTTTGGGAATGAAGTATCCCTGTTAATTATATATGTAACACCCCTCTAATCTCAAACACAGTGTTGCGAGACTGGGGAACTCATGTTGATAGCTATCTACACTTCATTTAATATGTGTCCATAGAGAGATACACATTCTACATTGTACACCTCATAAATAAGGCCATCATATCCAACACCAGGGCTATCATAGCTCTGCTCTACTGTACCCTTATCAGACAACTTGAAGTACAATGCTCTCTTTGTTCTGTATCTCACCAGACACCAGCAACTAGAGAAAACCCAGAGGTTTATGACCAGGAGAATCCAGGGCCTCCAAAACATGACACACATGGAAAGAATGAAAGACCTGTCACTGTACTCAGTATTATTCAGGCTGCTGACAGGTGACCTATTCCTGGCCTACAGAGTTGTCTCAGACCCTGCCTACTAGAAATTCTGGACATCTCCAAATCAAATGGGACAAGAATAACTTGCTCCAGGGATCTCAACCTAGCCTTTGACATAAACAGAATATGCTAGGGAGACAGATTTATCTTCCAGTGATTGCCTCTCCTCTGTAATAGACCCCCACTGCATGTGAAGCAGTGTTTCTCAATGACCCTATTCAAGCACAACTTTGACAACTGGATTGGTGATTGCAAAAAAAAAAAAAAAACTGAAACAACTACCTGCATATGAGAACAAGGAGAGCATAACCCCATACAAACCAGTAAAAGCTACTGTAAGTCCTACTTTTATCAACAGACTGGGGGCAGTGTAGGTCTATTATAATCTTATATCTGTGATACCCCTACTGATTCTTCTGCTCTGCACACTACTGGATCCCCCTTTTCCTCCCATTTATTGTAACAAATATATACATTTTCCAAAAGCTTTGCATTTATTTTATATTCTTATATTTTATTTATTTTATATATTACATTTACTTTATATTCTATTTTAATCTCCCATTTATTGTAACAAATATATACAGTTTCCCAAAGCATTACATTTATTTTATATTCTACTTCCCTGATGCTCTTCTACATCTGCTTCTGAGTTCACATAGATAAACAAACACCTTTAGGTACTGACCTGGGCTAGCTGGTTGATTGTTTTTCTCTTCTCACAGCTTTCTCCAAGTCCTGGTTCATAGCCCCCTCCTTTCTTGTTCTCCTAACATAATTCTATTATACATTTCATAGCCCAGTCAAACCTGTTTTCTCACAGCTTTCTCCAAGCCCTGGCTCTTAGCCCCCTTCTCTCAGTCTCCTAACATAATGTTATTGTAAGCTTCCCTGCCCTGTCAATCCTGTCTATTCCCTTCCTCTTCCTCTTGAGAGTTTACTTATTCCTCCCCTGAGCTGTGACCCTATCTTTAATACATAGGCCATCTGCTCCCCCTCCAGATTTTCTACCTTACTGATAGTTTATTTTCAGATAGCAACTTTGCAGATGGTTTCAACCCACTCTGTTCTCCTCGCTGCATTCGGGCTCAATCCAGTGCTATGCCCTACCCCCATTCCCACCCACCCCCACTTCAATTATATTTATATTTGCTCTAGCTCCTCCCCTACCCCACCACCCAATTATCCCCCTCCAATTCCCCTTTAATTACACCACTAGCCATACCTTTTCACTTCCCCTCACATTACACGTTCACACCTTCAATCAAACCCACAGACACCTAACATCTTAACTCACCCCATCATTACCTCATTAGTACAACCTCTTCTCCACCACCACATCTCACTACTGCACACTAATTATCACTCCTTTAGTCACCCACATCCCATACTATAATGTTCATCCCTACTAGCACTACTCTACTTACCTTATCATTCTTTTTCAGTATCCTACTACATCTAACCTCTCTACATCATTTTTCTACCTCTTCCTCCTACTGCCCATTATCCCGTCTCCCCATACAATCTGAACACACCACTTCCTTTTCACAAATTTCAGCTAACCTTTACAACACAAGCATATTATTATGTACCAGAGTAAAAGTTCCCCCCCACCATCACCACAACAATATTTTCTCTCTAAATTATCCAATCAAAGTAAAATGGAAACTAGAATACACTACTCTCCCATATCCTGTAGCAAACCTATCACTATGCAGAGACATACATCCCAACCTGGGTCCCATCTCCTCTCCTCTGCAACCCCCCAACTCCCATAAATCAATAACCTTCACTAAAATTAACATACAAAGCATCAGAAAAAAATACCTGACTTCCATGCATGGATATCTCACAACAAACCTGATATTTTTGCTGCAAGTGAAACATGGCTAAAACCCTATATTAAGGACAAAGAATTCCTTCCCCCAGATTTCACCTGTCTTAGGGCTGACAGACCCTGAAAAAAAAGTGGAGGCATCTAATATACCCCATGTCCTTCACTGTTGTCCCATATACAAAACCCATCACACAGCTCTCCACAGCCTTCTAGTTTCTTTCCTTAAAATGAATAATTGCAAAAACCTCTGTGTGATAGTCATTTAAATTCCCCCAGGCAATGACATCCCAATTCTTGTGAAATTCCTTACCTGGGCATCTACTAACATAAAAAATAAGACTGTCATACTGGGAGATGTAAATATCAACTGGCTAGAGATATCCCCACACCACTCTAACTGCAATATCAATCTATATAAGTTCACCCAGCTATTTAACACCATAACAGGGCCTAATAAAATTAATATTAATGGCTCAATCCTAGTCTGGATTTTAGTGTCCGACCCAAATAAGATCACGTCCACTGGTAGCCTCTCCAATCGCATAAATGACCACATACAGGCCTTTATACACCATGAATGTACTACAACAATTAATAAACATCACTACAGGGTTACCAGAGATGAATCACAGTTCTTTCCATCTAGCTTTAACTAAAGGTTGCTTAGCATCAACTGAGATGCACTAAAATCACTTCCCCTTGATGAGGCAGTTGAGTTCTTCAATTCTGCCTTCCTCAGCATACTAAACAACCTCACTCCCCTTAGACAAAAAGAGAGTAAATACCAACCATGCCAGTTGGCTAACAAAATCCACAAAGGATCTCATGAAATGCAGAGACAAATCATGAAAAATCTGGCAAAAAAACAAAAACCCATCTGACCTCACCCAGTACAAAAAGCTCCGAAACCAGGTTAAGTGTCTAGTACTATAAAACAAAAAAGAACACTACCTTACATTACAAAATCAACACAAGCAAAATCCAAAGAAATTCTGGAGCTCTCTCAACTCTTTATTAAACCCAGGCTTTAGTAATAATCCTTGGCCAGACCCAAATAAAACAAAAATGCTGCAACCTTCAACTTCTATTTCATAGATACTATAGCCAATCTTACCGCTACCTTTCCCAACACCAACTTGTCTACCACAGACCTCTCCACAGCTAACACTAGTACAACTCCTATTCCCAACTTTACTCTGTCACCTATACCCACCCTGACTATTAAAAATGTGCTTCTAAAACTCAAACCATCCACAAATGCCCCTGACAATCTTCTTCTTCTTCTTCTTTCGGCTTTTCCTGATAAGGGGTCACCACAGCAGATCACCTGTTTCCATTTCTTCCTGTCCTCTGCATCTTGCTCTGTCACACCAACCACCTGCATGTCCTCTCTAATAACATCCATAAACCTTATCTTAGGCCTTCCTCTTTTCCTCTTACCTGGCAGCTTCATCCTTAGCATCCTTTTCCCAATATACCCAGCATCCCTCCTCAGCATATGTCCAAACCAATGCAATCTTGCCTCTCTGGCTTTGTCTCCAAACTGTCCAACCTGGGCTGACCCTCTAATATACTTATTCCTAATCCTGTCTACCCTCATCACACCCAGTGCAAATCTTAACATCTTTCACTCTGCCACATCCAGCTCTGACTCCTGCCTTTTTGTCAATGCCACTATCTCCAACCCATATAACATAGCTGGTCTCATTACCCTTTTGTAGACCTTCCCTTTCACTCTTACAGTTACTCGTCTGTCACATATCACTGACACTCTTCTCCACCCACTCCACCCTACCTGTACTCTCTTCTTCACCTCTCTTCCACACTTGACATTACTCTGAACTGTTGATCCCAAGTATTTAAATTCATCCACCGCCACCAACTCTACTCCCTGCATCCTCTCCATTCCTCTATCCTCCCTTTCATTCACACACATATATTCGGTCTTAGTCCGGTTGACCTTCATTCCTCTCCTCTCTAGTGCATATCTCCACCTCTCCAGGGTCTCCTTAACTTGTTCTCTACTCTCACTACATATCACAATGTCATCTGCAAACATCATAGTCCACGGGGACTCCTGTCTGATCTCGTCTGTCAACCTGTCCATCACCAGTGCAAATAAGAAAGAGCTCAGAGCTAATCCTTGATGTAATCCCACCACCACCTTAAATGCATCTGTCACTCCCACTGCAGATTTCACTGCTGTCACACTAGCCTTGTACATATCCTGTACAACTCTTACATACTTCTCTGCCACTCCCGACTTACTCATACAATACCACAACTCCTCTCTAGGCACCCTGTCATATGCTTTCTCTAAGTCCACAAAGAAACAATGCAACTCCTTCTGACCTTCTCTGTACTTCTCCATCAACACTCTCAGAGCAAACATTGCATCTGTAGCGCTCTTTCCTGGCATGAAACCATACTGCTGATCACTAATTATCACCTCCCTTCTTAACCTAGCTTCCACTACCCTTTCCCATAATTTCATGCTGTGACTTATCAGTTTTATCCCTCTGTAGTTACTACAGCTCTGCACATCATCCATATTCTTAAAAATCGGTACCAAAACACTTTTTCTCCACTCCTCAGGCATCCTCTCACTTTCCAAGATTTCATTAAACAATCTGGTTTAAAATTCCACTGACATTTGTCCTAAACACCTCCAAGCTTCCACAGGTATGTCATCTGGACCAACAGCCTTTTCATTCTTCATCCTCTTCATAGCTATCCTTACTTCCGCCTTGCTAAGCCATTGCACTTCCTAATTCACTATCCCCACATCATCCAGCCTTCTCTCTCTCTCATTCTCTTCATTCATCAGCCCCTCAAAGTACTCCATCCATCTGTTCAGCACATTCTCCTCACTAGTGAGTACATTTCCCTCATTATCCTTTATCACCCTTACCTGCTGAACATCTTTCCTAGCTCGGTTCTTCTGTCTAGCCAATTGGTACAGGTCCTTTTCTCCCTCCTTAGTGTCCAACTTTTCATACAACTCTCTATACTCCTTATCCTTAGCCTTTGCCTTCTCACTCTTTACCATGCACCTCATCTCCTTATACTCCTGTCTACTTTCTTCATCTCTCTGACAATCCCACTTCTTCTTCACCAACCTCTTTCTCCGTATACTCTCCTGTACTTCCTCATTCCAGCACCAGGTCTCCTTGTCCTCCTTCCTCTGTCCAGATGTCACACCAAGCACCTTTCTAGCAGTCTCCCTTACTAGCTGTGCTGTAGTTACCCAGCTATTTGGTAACACTTCACTGCCACTCAGTGCCTGTCTTAACTTTTCCCTGAACTCCACCTCACAATCACCCTTTTTCAGTTTACACCATTTGATCCTTGGTGCTGCCCTCACACTCCTCCTCCTCTTCTTGATCATCAATGTCATTCTACAGACCACCATTCTATGCTGCCTAACTACACTTTCCCCCGTCACCACTTTACAGTCTCCAGTCTCTTCAAACTGGCCCTCCTACATAGGATATAATCCACCAGTGTACATCTCCCTCCACTCTTGAATGTCACCCTATGCTCCTCCCTCTTGTTAAAATACGTATTCACCAAAGCCATGCCCATCCTTTTTGCAAAATCCACTAACACCTGATCTTCTGCATTCCTTTCCTTAACACCATACCTACCCATCACTTCCCCTCTGTTCCCTTCACCAACATGCCTATTGAAATCTGCTCTGATCACCACTCTCTCACCCTTGGGTACAGCCATCACCACTTCATCCAACTCACTCCAAAATTTTTCTTTCTCATCCATCGCACACCCAACTTGCAGAGCATATGCACTAACAACATTCATCATTACACCATCAATTTCCAGCTTCATAAACATCACTCTATCCGACACTCTTTTCACCTGCAAAACACTCTTGGTATACCGTTCCTTCATGATAACCCCTACCCCATTACTCCTCCCCATCCACACATGATAGAACAATTTGAACCCACCTCCAATACACCTGGCCTTACTTCCCTTCCAGCTGATCTCTTGTACACACAATATATCAACCTTCCTTCTGTCCATCATATCAGCTAGCTCTCTCCCTATACCAGTCATGCTGCCAACATTCAAAGTTCCTACTCTCACTACCACACTCCTAACCTTTCTCTTCTCTTCCTGCCTTCGGGCATGCATTCCCCCTCTTCTTCTCCTTCTCCTCCTTCGGCCAGCAGTAGCCCAATTTCCGCCAGCACCCTGTTGGCTAACAGTACTGGTGGCAGTCATTGTTAACCTGGGCCTCGACTGATCCGGTATGTAAATCTATATTGGTTTCCGCATATCTCATTTGGCAGATGTTTTATGCCGGATGCCCTTCCTGACGCAACCCTCCCCATTTATCTGGCCTTGGGACTGGCACAAAGAAATGCACTGGCTTGTGCATCACCAGTGGCTGGGTTACAAATGCCCCTGACAATATACCTGCCAAATACCTGCAAATCTCAGCCAACTCAATTGCTTATCTTATCAGCATACTTCTCAACAGATCTATCCAAGAATCCTATATGTCCATCATCTGGAAAAATGCTTATATCCTCCCTCTGCACAAGGGGGGCTCCAACATAGACACCACCAACTTCCACTCCATTGCTATACTATCACCCATCTCTAAGATTCTGGAAAAATGTATTCATTCTCAACGTCTTCACCATCTGACTCACAATCACATCCTCTCCCCCACCCAAAATAGATTTAGGCCAGGACATAGTACTACCACTGCCCTCATATCCTTCATGGACACTGTCAACTGAGCCCGTGGCACTAGTAAAATTGTATCTTCACTATTTCTTGATTTTTTTAAAACTTTTGATACTATATCCCACTCTCTCCTTCTAACAAAACTCTCTGACATAGGTACCTCATCTAAAACTCTAAACTGGTTCACTAATTACCTCACTAACAGGCAACAGTCAACTAAATGGCAGAACTCTTACTCCCCTTTCCTAAACACCACCACTGGTGTTCCTCAAGGCTCCATTTTAGGGCCACTTCTGTTTAGCATATTTATCAACAACTTCCACACCCCACTCTCTCAAGGCTCAGTCATCCAGTATGCAAATGACTCCACTATCATCTGCACTGCAAACAACTTCTCAGAACTACACTAACTCATCCAAAATGCCCTTACCTCCACCAAAATTTGGATGTCTGATAATCATCTTGCCCTGAACCCCAACAAAAGCAAACTAGTAATCTTTGCCCCCAAAAAGTCCACACCCCTTCAAAAAGAGAACTTTACCAATTTAATCCCTAAATGGTACCACCATTGACATTGTACCTAGCACAAAACTCCTAGGTGTCATCATAGACGAAAACCTCACATTCGACCTGCACATCCAGTCCAATGTCAAAACGATACATCAAAAGCTTAGAACTCTCTACCGACACAAACATCTACTTAGTGCACCAGCCCGATTTTCCCTTGCCTCTTCTTTTCTATTACCCTCTCTTTTATATGGTGCCCCCTCCTCACCAACATTGAGTTCTCTCTAAAGTCCAAACTAGACTCATGCTACAACAAAATTGCTAAGTTTGTAACTAATGCTTCCTACTCATCCTACCACTGCTTATCATTACACAACCTAAAATGGCTTAAACTCCCCAACTATCTTACCTTTATCCAACTAACTATGGCTCACAAACTCATTCATAATCCATCCATGTGCCGTGCTCTATCTTCTATACTTACTTTATATCATCCTAACAGACCACTCTGATCCAACAACCAACTGCTCATAAATGTAGAAAAACCCAGACTTTCAGCTGGCCAGATGCTTTACTCCTTTACCATCACAAAACTTTGGAACTCCCTCCCCCAACACTTAGATCCACCTGCTCAGTAACCCTCTTTAAGACATCTCTGAAACAACACCTCTCCTCATCTTGGCTGTGCACATGTGCTAACACCACATCTCATATTACCTTACTTCAACCATCACAACTATTCTCATCCCGACTCTACTACTCTGGCATCCTCCTTTCACATCCACCTGTCTTTTTACTTACTCCACCACTACATCCTGTCCACTTCCCTCTTCTGCTAACAATCATTGTCCTACCATAGATCCCTCCTGAGTACTTCCTTCTCTTCCTAACCTTTATAGACCTACTATTGAACCAGGCAAAACATTCAGGTACCCTCGTAGCCTACCATAATATCATATTACCACTTATATCTGCAATTGTGGTGGTGCTGCGGTAGCGTTGTCACCTCACAGTAAGATGTTGTCCTGTTCGATTCTCAGCTAGAGCATCTTCTGTGTGGAGACATGCGTGAATGGGCATACCTTAGTTGAAGGTTGTGCATCAGAGCTGGCAACTCGGCAAATAAAAATCTACTGTAGCAGACCGGAGTTCCGCTGTGGCGACCCCTAACCGGGAAAAGCCGAAAGACACAACAACTTATATCTGCAACAATATCCACCTACTTTGCTGATTCCTGCAACAGGACTCATATAGCCTATCACACAGCTATTACACCTCCTAAACATGTGAAAAGTTTAAGTACCTTGTCTCGAATTAATTCCTATATCTGCTTTGCACCCACTACATGAAGTGTCCTATATAAAATTTGCTAGCTGAAAACTACTCATATGAAATGTTTTCATGTATATACTCTGTATTGCTTGTATAATATCTTTGATTTGAGAATGATTAATGTACTTTTTTTTCACCAATTCTATAAGCTGCCAATAATATGTACTAAAGGTCTTTATTAATGTGAATTCTGTATTGTATGTGAAATGTCTTATATGTGGAGCTTTTCTTCCTGGGACTCCACTGAAAATGGGCACTTCAGGCCCAGTTGGACTATCCTGGTAAACAAATGCAAATAAATAAATAGATAAATAAATTCACCCCTGGGGTGGCACTTATGTGCCTCATGGACAGGGCCAGTCAGTGCTGATCACAATATTGCTCTGCTAGCAATAACCATCTAACTATGCTCAATAAGGGTACTTGTGTTTTTATACGGCTAGGCTTGTAAACACCCTAAGCTGATTAGGCTAGTAACCTCCTATGAACATATGAAGATATCAACCTATGCAGGCCTCCAGACATCTTTTTTCCAAAATGGCCTGCTGATATCATCCATTATAAGTTGACCTGCAGGCTTGTAAAAGTCAGACTTGTACTGTTGCCCTTGCATAAAGTACTGAGTTCTGTAGTCGGTATACATAGATAGGGGTTCTATTCTCACTGCAGTCAACTGTGTGTGGGTGTGTCTAGACAGAAGAGCAGAAGTGTGTGTCCTACAGTTACTGCTCCAATCCCATGAATTGACAGTATTTTGATAGTTGCACACTCCTACACCTTCATTTAATGCAAGCCTCCCAACATCTTCTCTCCAACATGCCCTGCTGATGTCATCCACTATAAGTTGACCTGCATTCTTATAAAAGTTAGACTTGTGCTGTGAGCTTGTGTAAAGTACTAAGTTCTGTAGCCTGTGTACTTAGATAGATAGAGGTTTTATTTTAACTGTAGTCAACTGTGTGTGTGTCTGGATAGAATAGCAGAAGTGTGTATCCTATAGTTACTGCTCCAATCCCATAGGTTGACAATATTTTCATAGTTGCAAATGCCTACACATACATTTCATGCAGACCTTCCATCTTCTCTTCATGTCCTGCTGATGTCATCCACTATAATGTAAAATGCAGTCTTGTACAATTCATATTTGTGCTGTGGCACTTGCCTTAAATACAGAGGTCTGTATTCTGTCTACTTAGGTAGGGGTTCTATTCTCAATGCAGTCAACTGGGTGTGTATGTGTTTGTGCTCTTGCTTGACATTACAGAGACCCTTTTACACCAGCATGTTTACCATATTCCCCTCATCAGACACTGCTGATGTCATCAGCTTTATCTGATTTGCAGATATGCACTATTCCCACCAGGTCAGTGTCAGAGACTGGGTTGGAGGCCAGGCAGATGTCACTTCATCTTATCGGCTATAAAGTATTGTCTGATTCACTCTAAGTTAGACTTGAGCTGTGGTGCTTGCCTTAAATACAGAGGTCTGTAGTCTGTGACTTAGATAGGTAGGTGTTCTATTCTCACTGCAGTCAATGAGTGTGTGTGTGTGTGTGTGTGTGTGTGTGTGTGTGTGTGAGAGTGTGTGTGCATGTGTGTGCCCTTTTGTTTGACATTACAGAGAGCCTTTTACACCAGCATGTTGGACATTATTACCATATTCTTCTCAACAGACACTGCTGCCATTAGCTATAAAGTGTTGTCTGAGACACTCAGACTTCATCTGTGGCACTTGCCTTAAATACAGAGGTCTGCAGTCTGTATACTTAGATTGGTAGGAGTTCTATTCTCACTACAGTCAACCGTGTGCATGTGAGTTTGCACTCTTGCTTGACATTACAGTGAGCCTTTTATACCAGCATGTGAGACACTGTTATTACCATATTCTCCTCAACAGGTGCTACTGATGTCATCAGCTATATCTGATTTGCAGAGATGCACTATTCCCACCAGGTCAGTGTCAGAGACTGGGTTGGAGGCCAGGCAGATGTTACTTTATCCTATACAGCACTGATTACAGTGACATGGCTTTCAGTCTATCTCCATACATCATGGCATAGTTTATTGGTCCTGTGTTTCCTTGGTGAGAAACCCCTGTGGTCTCTCCAGGTGATGCATGTGTCTGGCAAGGTACATGCAAAAGAGAGCATTATACTCTATTAGTGTTCTGATGAGGTTTGAGTACAGTGCTGTCATACATTCCTAAGATCTGAATATGATAGTGTGACTTGTGATGTGCACAACATAGGCTTTCAATACCAGTGTGAACACTTGGTGGTCGAAGTTCAGATTGCTATTGGCATGTGTTTCTAGTTCTTGGATCACTGGGTTTCACCATAGCAGGACTGTTGTCAATGCTGTAATAAGCATGGAATTCCACATTTTAGAAGGACAAAATATAGATACATTTCTGCATTTATTTGTAGATTGTGTGGCTTTCTCACCAATTATTTGTCTGTGTTAGCCACTTCTATAGTATGTTATCATCATTGGTGGACTCAATGGGTGCACCTAATATGGATAAATAGCAAATGTGGTAAGCCAAAGGCCATATACTTTAGCTTGAACTGCCAAGAAATAGATTCCAAACAGTAAAGAGCCAAGCTCAGATCCCTGAGGTACACTAGTGGTGGCAGCTCTACTGATACAGGTTGACTCACCAATTTTCACAGTATGTGTTCTCTTTGTGAGCCAGTTGGTTACCCATCTAGTGACATAAGGGTTAATCTTCAGTTGAGAGAGTTTCTCAATCATACCTTCATGGGGGATTGTGTCAAAATCCTAGGCTAGATCAAGGTAGGTGGCATGCACTGTCTTACCTTCATACCGCACCCACCACTGCCTTAACCTTAGGAAACTTGGTTGGTTGGAACTACCCAATCTTCTCAAACTTAAACAACTAACCGAAGCCTTTAAAATAATCCACTATCCCGACAGAACTCCCTCACTGTGTAGTATTTTGACCCCCTACTCCAACCTTAACTCTCTTAGATCTGCTAATACCGTCCTGATATTAACAACTAAATCTAAGAACTCAGGCGGCGATGCCCTGTATGCCAACTCCATTGGAAAGCCTTGGAACTCCCTACCAAAGACCCTTAGACTCATGACCTCACATCAACAGTTCAAATATAACCTCAAAAGCCATCTTAAGCTACAATGGCTATGCCCATGCACAGAACCCGACTAACTTACCTAAATTCCTCTACTTATTACTCGCCCTGATTAGCTAGTTCTTCGACCATTATTCTCACAGTGTTTATCCTATAAGACTAATTTGTTTAAAATGTAGATTTGTTACTTGTACTTATATTAAGTCTTTGTTATTTCCTATTTTCATATTGTAAATGTAACTTGCTCTCTCCATGTATTGCCTTTATGTTGGAGCTTTTCTCCCCGGGCCTCTACTGAAAAGGGATATGTATCCAGTTGGACTAGCCCGGTCAACAAATGTAAAATAAAATAAAATAAATAAATAAATAAATCTAGGCCTATCATGCATAATCAATGGGCCATGACAACATCACAGGTCACCTATGGCATGACTCACACATACACCTTCCTGATATGGTTAAATACACACTTCAACACATCCTCCCCATGGGCTATGTTCCAGTAGAAGAGTGTACATCAACATGCATTCATGTGAGTTGGGGGTGACAGCACCTGATACATGCATGTGTAGACACATCTTGATTCTCCTCAACTGTGAGGTAGACCAGCATGTCATCATGAACCTTTTCTAAATGGACACTAGTAATATCCTGGCCGTGTGCAACAGACCTGTTTGAGTTGTTAATGGCACACAAAAGACTGCTGCCACAGCCATGACAACACCTTTAATGACAAGAAAACATGAAGGGATTTGTTACATCAGGTAAACAAACACACAACTCAATTATAATGTGGACATCACACCCTATAATTAGACCAATAGGCATGTTACCTGTTTCCTGAGGTAGATGGTAAGTGGAACATCTACCACAGTGCTGACTACTCCTTTGTATATAACATACATACTGACTATGTGAAGGGCATCCATATCAGAGGTCATAATACCTCCATAGTTCCCAGCCTTCATCACACACATGACTGAGTACAATGCACCAGTGGTGGTTGGTGACTTCAAATTAAAGGGGGCTGCAGGAGACAGGTGAATGGGTGGAGCCAATAGGGGTGAGACCAACTAGAAAGGGGTGGGGCTATGCTAAAAACGCAAAAACTGTGACTTTAATTAAATACGCTGCCCTGGGTACCACTGCCAAAATGTCATTATGAGCGTCAAATCAAGACAAAATAAATTGTAGAAGAAAAAAAATTTCAATGCATTGGCTACATGACAGCTTACTTAATATCTAGATGGAAACAAAAAGGTTGCGAGGCATGAAAAAATACATTACTTTTTAAATACATTACTGGAATGCCAGTCAAAATCAAGTATAAAAAAAAACAAGCAGCACTCAACTCAAACCACTTCTCCTTGCATTGCAGTTCTAATTATAATTTATATTCAGCTTTATAAAGGTACCAAGTAACATGCTGAAAGTAGCAATATCCCCCACTTGTAAAAATATTTCTTAACCAATAAAGACCTTCTGCCTGGGGAAAACATGATCAAGGTAAAAAAATGAACAGCAAACAAGAAACAAGCTGAAGATAATTTGCTTAAAGAATTACTGCACAGGTTATGGGCCACACATGATAGATTGGCATTCTGTTTAGTTTACGGGTAAAGCCTGCAAAGATGACTGCAAGTCTCCAACAAATGTAATGAGCTTCTGAAAATATTGTAATCCTGCCCTTTATTACGAATACTATCATATGCATTTCAATACCTAAGGCTTATACGCTATCTAGTTATGTAAATATTCTCTGCATGGCAACAACAAAAAGGCTTTCAATGTTAGTAATTTTTTAACAGTATGCTTATTAAAGCTTACTTGCATCTTACAGTGTCAGACAAGCTTACCTGATGGTCATTAAAGTATTGCTACTTAAACACTGAGCAACAGGCATTGCAATGACATGCATTTTCTGAATAAGAAGCATAAATCAACAGTACAAAAATATGACAGAAAACCAGAACATTCTGCAAAATCAAGGACAGATAAAAAGCCACTGTAATACTTGTGTCTGCCTTGGATGGGGGGATACTCTGCACACATACACTGCATAACTGCTCCTTGCCTTGCTTGGGCACATCCAGAGTCACTACATGGGAGAGTGGGGTGCAACAAGTATGTCATAATTTGAAAGGTCTCTGGCTGATGGTGGTGGCCCTGGTATATTTGTCATACCTCTCAGCCTCAGAGCAAGAAATCTGGACAAAGCCGTAAACAGAAGTGGGACAAAGGCCCGAATATAAGGACAATTTTTAAATATTACTCTTATAAACTTAGAAAGATAATACAATAGTAGGTCTTACATTAGTATGAATTTTCTGAAGGGTATGAAATCTGAAACTTAAATGTCTGTCATTATTTTCTAACTTCAGTCCTTAATGATTTGCCACTAATTTGACAGAAAAAAACACAATTTTATGAAAAACGGACCAAAAATGTGATGCAAAAATATAAAATAGCCACACAATACAGCTGGGAACCTGTCAAAGTAGGGACACTTTTTAATATTAGTACTGTTAACTTGAGCAGCTGAAAAAATAAGAGAATCTATGTGCATTTCTGAAATTAAAAGTAATCTATAACTCTGATCATTACAATTATTTATTAATTGTAAACCCCCCATGTTTTCAGGGACAGTTGAGAGGTTTGGATATACTTAATACTATAAAGTGATTTATTTGCGCATATCTATCATCCTCTTAACACAGAAAATCTGGACAAGTCCAAATATATTGGGGGAACATACAAACAGTACTAAAAATTGCTCTTGTATAAACTTAGTTGACAAAACAACAGGTCTTGCTTTAGCATGCATTTTTCTGAAGAGTATGAAGTCTGAAACTCAATGTCTGTCATTATTTATTGACTTCATTCCTAAATGATTTGCCAGAAAACCACAAATTTTATGAGGAACAAACCAAAAATAAGAAGCAAAAATCTATTAATTCTGCAAAAATCTGGACAGTTAAGAGGCAGAGTTCAGCCAGGGCTGTCTGAGGTTGCCGCCCTTCCTCCCCTCACAAAATTATGGTTGAATTGGGCCTCCCCCTGCAGCTATTCCAATGTCCCATTACTTGGCTATTTCACCCAATTTACCATAAACACTGTAATGTGCATACTGCTTTACTTCTACGATGATTTGGATTTCATTTAAAAGTTTTATTTTACATTTTACAGCACAAACACTAATGGACATCTGCTAAACAAAGCAATGCAGTCTCACAATGAAAATAGACTTAGTATTAACATTTCTCTGCCCTTGAGACCTCACATTCATTGAAACAGCATTGAAACCCACATTCAAAGAAAATACATATGGCCAGTGGCAGATAAAGATTAACTGTAGGCCATTTTCAAATCATAGACCCCTTGCACAGGAAACATACATGTGTTCTTTGATACACCTTCCTGATTTTATTAAATTATATTCCTCATATAATACAGTACATCTGTTAGAGGGCATTTTAAATTTATTGATCCAAAAGAGAAGCAAATTTATTGTTTTGTACATTTTTCCAGCAAACAATGAAACAAAATGCATGCACTAATAATGACAAAACTGCCCAGTTCAGAACATTTCCATCATAAAAGTCTACTCAAACTTCTACAATCCACCAATGTCAGTAAATATGCACAATCTCTGCAGAAGTAATATTCATCTAAATAATTCCACATTAAAGAGATCTGTAACTAATGAAGGTGTTGCTGCTAGCAAGCAACTTTAATATTTCATTGTTTCATCTACAAATAAAGTGTATGTTGCCATTGAATAAATTGCCTATGTTACAATAAAAAATGATAAGCTAGTAATATTGCGATAGGGAATGGATGGCAAACTGATAACAGGTTCATTGTTACTAGGTATCTCCACCAAAGAGGACATTCTCAGGACTGCCGCATCCACCCCCTTTAAAAGTACAACACAGTAAAGTATCAGCAATGCATCTATATGCTGGAGGAGTAGAACCCACAGCCTTCTGCATCAAAATCAAGTACACTACCTGTTGTGCTATTAACAATACAAGACTCAGCATAAGCAGCATTAAACTTTTCTTCAAGCTCTCAGCTCCTTGTAAAATCCACTCGACACCCAACTGTATCTCTCAACTTTGAAGCACAAGAAATCTGGAAAAAGCCAAAATTTATTGGGGGGGGGGGGGACAAAAGCCAAAAACTATGGACGCATTTTAAACATTGCTTGTATAATCCTGGAAAGTTGCTAGAATAAAATGCTGTACAACCACCATGCATTTCATTGCCAAGTCTTGAACCCTGGACCCTGTGTACTACAGTCAGAGCAACATACCACTAGGCCAAATTAATTGTTTCTTGAAAGACAGGTAGACTGACACTTAAATGGCTATCATTTACTGAATTAAGTTCTCACTATAGCTCTCAACCTCTTAGCACAAAACACTTAGACAAAACCAATAATAGGGGAATACAGCTCCCAAACATATTCAGTGAATTCAGTTCTCACCATAGCTCTCAACCTCTTAGCATAAAAATGCCAGGACAAAGCCAATAATGGGGGAATACAGTCCCAAAAATAGGGATACATTTCAAATATTGATCTTATAAACAGAAAATTGCTAGAATAAAATGTTTTGTGTTACCATGTACTTTCTGAAGAATATGAAGTCTAAAATTCAAATGCCTGTTATTATTCAAAATCCAGAAACATTTTACAAGTGGTGGAGGATAGGGAATTCTAGTTCTTGCTACATGGTCCCAAGGTACAAGGTCTGAGTCTATCTAGCCACCAGGTATATTTAACTGGGGCATTTCACACACACACACACACACACACACACACACACACACACACACACACACACACACACACACACACACACACACACACACACACTCACACACCCTACCTACCTGTTGGTTCAACAGTACTTCCATAATCAAGTCCATTAGTAGTTTCCAAAATCAACCACATTCAGGTTTCCATAATTAAGACTGTTCAACAGTAGTTTCCAAAATTAACCACATTCAAGTCCGTTTGTTCCCGCGAGAGCAAGTCCAAGCCCTTCCATCACATGAGAGCATGCTGGGTAGCAGCCTGCAGATGTTGCAGCCTTGTAACTGCATAGACTTCTGGGATCTCTGCTGCTACATGCTGTCTTCCTAATCCAGACTGCTGGTGAGACAGCTCTGTGACTGGTTCACCAGCAGTCCAGATTGGAAATGCCGCTAGTGCACATGTGCGATGTTCCAGGACTTGCATTTTTCTTTTTGTTTTTTATTTACTTTAATTTTCTTTTCTTTTCACAGCTGGGGGTGCTGCAGTCCTGTAGCCCAATAGCATGAGCCGCCCCTGCAATGCACCCTTCTTCATGTACCTCCCTACACATCTTCCACTGATGTGTAAGTGAAGTGTACCACCTTTGTCACAGTGATCTGTCACACAATGTAGTGGCCATACCTAGGTATTCTTTTTTGTAGCATAAACATTACTATCTGATGTTGCGGAGCCTCTATCAAGTTGTTACATCAGATGCATGTGTGCTACCTGTTCTGGTGATGCACACAGTACATACATAGGAGTTTGACAACATTAATGGCATGGATGAAATTCATAACAGTGTGGAGTGTGCCATATATGTGTGTGTGTATGTATATATGTATATATATATATTTATATATATATATATATATATATATATATATATATATATATATATATATATACACACTGTGGAGGTGGTGCTGCGGTAGCGCTGTCGCCTGACAGTAAGACGTTGTCCCATTCAATTCTCAGCTAGAGAGACTTCTGTCTGGAGACATGCGTGAATGGGCGTACCTTCGTTGAAGGTTATGCGTCAGGGCTGGCAACTCGGCACGTAAAAATCTACTGCCAATCATTAGCGGACCGGAGTTCTGCTGTGGCGACTCCTAACTGGGAAAAGCCGAAAGACACAACAACAACATATATATATATATAATATATATATATATATATATATATATATATATATATATATATATATATATATATATATATATATATATATATAGATAGATATATGTATTAAAGAAAACACTTCTGAACAAAATAAAATAAAAACGGCTTGGAGAAGAAATAAAATTGCAAGAACCTGTAGTTTATTTAGCGCTTTCCTTCTTTCATCATGTAGAACTTCTTCAGAATACTATCAAAAGTTAAGAAATTCAGAGGTTTAAATAACACATCTAGGAACTGATTAACTTGTGTCAATCAATAAAACAAGCATTATTCAGTGTCATAAAGCATGTAATAGTAGTGAAACCAAATATGCATGTGGTAAAAAACATTAAGAAAAAAATACAAGTGGTCACACATTCCACTGTAATGCACATTTTAAATTAAGGTTGTCATTAATACAAGGTGGAGACTCTGCCTCCAACAGAAGCTGCCAATGTAGCTCTTTTACTTTGAGTAAAGAATTATAATCACCCATGAAATGTTGCACTTGTTCAATCACAAAAAACTGAAATTTTACAAAGTTAGGGCATAGTCCGCTGTGTTTGCCTAAAGCATTGCCAACATCATGAGAACTAAGAGCCACACAGTGCTCTTTAACTCTGTCTGATAGTCTGCAGCTAGTTTTTCCTATATAGAAAGCTGAGCAGGAAACACAAACAGTTGCATATACTACTACTGTGCTGTGGCATGTATAGTGATTGGAAAAGGTAATAGTATACTTACAGTGTGCAAATAAATAAGAACCAGTGAGGATGCACTAACAAACTGTACAGTTATTGCACTTAAACATGCCAGCAGGTGTATCGGCAAAAACATTATCAGACAACAGAAAATGTTGGTCTCTGTTTTCAAACATCATTTGTAATGTCCTTGTTCTTTTGTAGGAAAATGGGTGTCCATTGCCCAGTACACCATGCAAGTCTCTGTTAGAGGAAATAATATTCCAATTCTTTTGCAAAACATCCCTAATTCTTGTCATGTCTCTACAGATGGAAATAAGGAAACGACTGCATCTGTCTGTAGAGTGTGTGTTCATATGTGGATTAGGAGAGAAACCAACCATTAAAATAGGTTTAAATCAGGAATTCCTATCCACTGTGACTTCAGTTGCAATACGATCAATCAAGTCTCCACCCGGTATCAACGACAACCTTAATTTAAATTAATTTAATTTAAAATGTGTATTCCGGTGGAATGTGTGACCACCTGTATTTTTTCTTAATGTTTTTACCACATGCCTATTTGGTTTCACTACTATTACATGTTTTATGACAGCGAATACTGCTTGTTTTATTGGTTGACACAAGTTAATCATTTCCTAGATGTGTTATTTATGTGTTTGGATCATATACTTAACATTCATACCTTTCAACTGTCCAGATTTTCACAGAATGTCCAGATGTGTTCCTTATCCAATTTGTGGCTTTCTGCCATATCACTGGGATGATCTCAGGACTGATGTGACTCAGTATTACATACATTTGAGTTTCAGACTTCAAATCCTTCAGAACATGTATCTTAACACAACCCCTTGGTTATTCTAACACATTTCTATATGGCAAATATATCAAATATTTCCTAATTTCTGGGTCATTGTCCCACCATTATAATGGCCTTGTCCAGATGTCTTGCACTTAGGCATTGAGAGCTATCTGTGAAGCCCTGGTGATCATTGTGGCATTCCGTGCAAAACCGCAGACCGTCAGTGATCTGATTTAAACAGGAGTGTTATCCATGTTTACTTACATGGTTTCCTGGCCAGTATCACTGTTGCCAGCCACAAAACCTAGCTTATTTATGTTTATATGTGGTGCGCATCATGAATATGCAATGAGCAGTGTGGTTCACCGTGCTTCACTGAGCACACATTTAAACTCCATATAGGCTTTGTCTGAAGCCTACATGGACTTTATTAAATCCTGGGGAGTATGTATTTTACAGTGAATTAAATTTCTGTGTTGGCATAAGATTTGGGAATAAAACATGTAAGTAGAATTCAATGGGAAAAAAACAATAGAATAAATAAAATAAACCTGTCTTTTTTGGAGAACATACACATTTTCATTCAGAAAAAAAGGCTTATTAGATAAATTTAGTAGTGATGGGAAAATAGTATACTTATGAAGTGTAGTTATGGTACCAACAGGTTTTGAAAGGGAATTATTATAGAAATGTTTTTTTTTTCATTTATATGGGATCCTAGATTAAACCCAGTAAAAAGAGGAATTTTGTATATAAATAAAGAGGAAGGAGGTTTAGGGTTGATTAACCCAGCGGTATATGCTGCTTCATTAAATTTGCACAAAGTGTTAAAGTGGATAAGTGAAAAAGATGAACAATTAGTAGTAAACTTGGGGTATGGTAAAAAAAGGAGTAAAAGAGAAAAAAAGGGTATGAATGAAGAAATAAAATGTTAACAAGAGAAAATATTTTTTGTGGAAAATAAAAACTGATGCTATAGAAAAAAAGAAAGATAGGTATGGTATAATAATGTAATGATAAAACATTACTATGTAAAACTATAGAAAAATCTAACAGATGAAAAAACTAAAGATATAAAAACAAGCAAATGGTATAATCAGAAAGTAGAATGTCAAGATTTTCTTGCATAGACTGGTAAGGAAATATACCATATAAAAATAAAAGTGATAGAATATGTTTACATTGTCAAGAAAAAGCAACTACTGAACAATTGTTTTTGAAATGTAAAAGAGTAAAAATGTTATGGGGAAAACTAGGCATAGAAGATTTTTTCAAAGATATAAAAGAAGTGGATAAAATAAACATGGATATGATTAAATATGGATATTGTAAGAATGGAAGTAAAGAATATGTTAAAAGGATAGATAAAAGTTATTTTATGTCATATGGATTATATGGAATGAAAAAAAAAATGAAATTATGTTTAAATGGTAATAGTAAGCAAAATCATATGGTGGTTATGGAAAAAAGGAGTGAAGGTCTAATAGTGATGACAATTTAGAATGATTGTAAGGAAAATTATAAATATGTGTAAATATATTTGTATATCTACATATTATATAGTTTTAAATATTTGAAAATATGTTATAAATAAGAGTTCTTTTTCTGTATATATAAATAAATGACCCCCTATCATTTTCCATAGGTCCATGGGATTTTTTACATCCACCTGAGCTACCACCAACTCAAGCAGATGGGACCTCCGTTTATTATCTCATCCAAAGGAATACACAGAGGGTGGTGCCAATCTGGAGACTGCCAAGGGTGGTAATTGATCCAGCCATAGATCTAATATGAACATGGAAGCTTACATTTTGTCCCTTCATTTTAACGCATTTTGTATTTTACTATGGGTCTCACTTCTAGCTAAACTTTTCTTTATAATGTTTTGATTATGTTTTTATTGCAATGGTACCTTGTTTTTAATAGCATCTGAGTTTCAATTTGTTTCTTATAGACTGTAGACAAATCTTTGGTGGCAACAATTTTATACTGTGATACTAGCTGAGCATAATTTGTCATCATTCTATCAGACATTACAGTGATGTCATAGTAGATGTGCACCATAATATCTGCTGACTTGAAATAATGACAGTCCCTAGTTAGGAAACTATACTCTGGAGCATTTCTGCCCCTGTATGTTTATCAATTCTAGTTGCCATTGTAATAAGTTGTGAGACTGCATATCTATTAATTCAATTCTGGGGTAATTGTGTCTTTCAATTTAATACTGAAATTACCTGTGACTAGACAGTCTGTGTGCACATTTCTTGATATTCATTCAGGAATTTTCCCAAAGATGTTTGAAGCTCGAATTGGCTGATATTGAATGCATTAGTGCTTTTTATATTTTACAGCATACATTCTGGAATATTGCCAAAATAATTTCCTTGACTGCAGCTTCCTGGAGGTGATATGGGTCTAATAAGAAAGAAAAGTTTCCTTGCTGAATATGGCTACACTGATATTTCCTTAACAAATACGGCTAGATTATCAGCCTTTTTTAGTTTCTTCTTTCATAGTACAGTCTTTGTTTCTTCATATGCTTTTTGTGTTCTTTGGGTTTCTAAATATGATTTCTTTTATTTGAATGTGGTGCTACTGCTATTGGGTGATATAGTGACCTAGTCTGGGAGCATTGTCAAAGATATTTTCTTATGCAACATTGTGGGGTTATATATTTATGGGTTTTTGTGCAGTTTTTCATTTAGTTTGGTCGAATGATTTTAATTTTTACAACATTTTGTGAGTACCAGGATTTGTTGTTCTTGTAGCTTTTCTATTTTTGTTCTGCAGTTTCCATTTTAGCTTGTTTCCGGTTTGGGTTTTGTTTCATTTATTAAGTGCTTAAACTTTGAGCTTTATGTTTTAAATTTATGGAGTTTATTATTCTCTATGTACATTTTCATTATTTTATGACTTTTGTACTAGTTTAATTATTCTGAATTTGATATTTATTTTAATGTGGCATGTTGTCATTAGTTATTATTTTTTTTAAACAAGATGACATTGTGCCATCTTAATTGAGCATGTTAAAGATGGAGTGAAGATGACTGGATAAGTTTCACACTATCATAGGTATGCTAATCTATTACTAGAGTGATTGTGCTCCTTAGTTGCATTACTTGATAAGTTTCATGGGATCACAGGATCATATGAAGTTACGAGGCTACTGGCCCTGAGGTCCTTGTAAGCCTAGCCAAGAGGTTAGCCCATGTTTAGACAAGTCAGCACCCAAAGCCCCTGTTTAGACTATATATTTATATGGTAGGGTGAAGGCATTCTTAAACAGACATACAGGCAGACAGATAGACAGACAGACACACACACATTTACCGGTTGAGAAAGGTAAACAATCTAATTGGCTGACAGGTTTGTATATAATATGTTCACTGAACACCTATGTTCCTCTGCAAAAATTACTAGAAAACAAATCAAAACAAAAAATAATGACATTTATAAGTACAATAATGCATGTTGAGATGCGCATTGAACACATATTACTGCACATCTTGGATTTTCATGCACTTGTCTTTTGGACTTGTAGCTTACAAAGCCTTCACGAGTGTCTGGGTATGTGGTACTTTCTGTCTGATTCATGTCTTGATATGTATTACAATTTCCATAAATATACATACACACACTCACACACAGAGGCATATGACATGAAAGCGTAGTGTGAATGAAGTAGTGAATGACATATTAACATATTTGTGGGCACCTCTTGACACTAGCTTCAGGAAAGGAAACAAAACAGCATACATGTATGTCCATATGTCAGATGAGGAGCAATATTGTTAATTCTGGGTGCAGATGATGAACCAATATATGCTTCTGCCACACTCCAGTACATTCTGCTCTATTAACAGTTATTGTGTGTCTTTGATGATGTCACAATATAGTGCTCTTGTCAGTAAGGTTCACTGCAGTTTGCATGCAGTGGGCTGGGTACATCATGAGATTCCTGTATGCTGTGTTCTTTGTAGTTATATTCAAAATGTGATATTTGACTGTGAGAGAATGAGGATTATAATTCCAGTTACAGATGTAGGCATGGTATCAATGGTGATGTTTTAAACTGTTTCAGCAGGGTCAAAGTAGACTGCAGTGAGCTTATGTTAAATTGTCTTCAGTGATAGTTTCTTAAAAGTCGGCTGAAGTGACCCTAAGTGATAGCATCTTAGAAGCCAACCACATGAATCCAAAAGACTGTAATTATACTGAGCCAGCTCCATGATGGGGAGGGATAAAGCCCTGGTTGTGACCTCTATGATCTCAGCTAGTGACCTGCTCACTGGAAAGGAAGAGAGTTGTTGATAGTGGCTCATCCATTCCAGAAGAAGGGTGGGAGGCAGCTGAACCAGTTGCATTGCTGACTGTTACTGGAGGCAGGTGTTATTACATGTAACAGTACTGGCCATAATGTGCATGATCACCAAGTAGCTTGTTTGCACAGCAACTGCAGTTCAGCACATGTACCCGAGCATACATGAGTCAATGTGATAACATTGTGGGCCAGACTGATGTACAGCAGAACAGGGATACAGCTAAATAAAAACCCTGATAACTCTATGGATGACGGCCTTTCATGATTAGCTCTCACACATGGGGAAAATAAACTGGTTTGGTCAAGGGTAGGGTAATGTTTTGCAAAGAAAAAAGAGAAAATGACCTAGAAAAAATACAGATTATACCCAGTGCATATTTAGACTACAGTATTGCACACTTCATTGATCACTGCCAAATCTTGCTGTTTTATGTCTTATACTGCTGAAATGCAGATGGAAATATAGCTGTCAGTCATTTTTAAAATGACAGAATCCATATGAAAGTTTGTTTTATATTTCACTTATGTTGATTTCCTTGGTTTCAAATATATTAATTTAAACTAAGTGAATTTGATGCACTTTATCAAAACATATTCATGCAATGTATATTTCTTAGCAAGTAGTTCTCTGAAAGTAGAATGCATGAAAATCTCACGGTGAGAGAAATGCATAATTAAAGCCATCTCATGCACTAAAATAATTAAATCCTTTGCATCTTCTCATGCAAAAGGGTACAGCCCCCCCAGCATATCTCCGAATATATATCAACTAAAATGTAGTTGTATTGCAGGTAAGCACTGCAGGATGGCAGGATGTATTTATAGAAATTTGTTTTTTGTCTAAGGCTACATGGGATTCCTGTATTCCAATGTCAGTCAACCCTGTATGCACCTATTACAGCTAACTGTATTAGTACCATTTAAATACCAGAAATGCACTACAATTTGTATCAGCACTTATGGCACCTTCAGTGTATGCCATCTGCAAAGCATATTACACTACTCTGTTTGTTACACTAGTTGGCAGTACAATCTCGTTATAGCCAAGTGTGGTAAGATGTGTGTGTGTTTTTTCTTCCAATGCCTCAGTACATGCTTTTAAGACATACACTGTTATTTCTAAATGGAAACTCTTCAGTATCAATGTGTTTTGTACAATTCTTTTCAACAGATTAATGTATACTAGCATATGCAGTGTTAAAATGAGTAGAATTTGCTGCTCTTTTTGTATTGAAATTATATAGTTATCAACTACTTTCTAAATTCAAGAGGTACTAAAAAGTAATGTGGTAAATTTCATATTCATTTAGATTTGCTGCAGCACTTATAATACCTTGAGAAGAGTGTCTGCTAGGAAATTATCATTCTGTTTGAACTTTTAAATATAAACCAGCAATCTACTTTTAGGAATAAGCCCTCATAAGCTGAATTTACTGTAAAACCAAATCACAGCTTTCCAAGTCCATAAAGACTACAGGCAGCAAATGTATGCCTATAAAGAATGTAAAAGCAGTCATGCACTGTTCCCTGGCTTTATGCCATGAAAGTATAAAGTGACTGAAGAAAAGGATGGATTCAAACATTTTCAATAGAGGTTGCACAACTACCTGTTTATATTACACAACACATCAACCAAGGCATTCAGTGGTGCTTCAGAAGGTGAAAGGCCTGATTTTTTTATAGTTGAAACTGTAGGAAACTCTCATAACAGGCATTTAGAATGCAAACAGCAAAGCCAGATTTAAATGTGAAAATAATATTTGACTAATGTCTGGCAATACTACCCTCATCTTTGAAAAATTTCTTCAAAGGGACAAGCAAACAGCAAATTATTCTGAGTAATGAATGCTGTTAATGTTAAAACAAAGCAATAACAAATATAATAATACTATTTGTAGCTGCATGAAACCTTGTTGTGGTTTAGGATTTTGATTGTTGAAGGTCGCTGCTTTTATATTTATATTTTGAAAGAAAAAGTAATAACTTCCAGGAAGGAACTACATTTACATTACTATATACACATAGCAAGACATAAATTAAGTGGATATACAATAAGAACTTAACTGACTGTATGTCTAGAAGCTCATTATATTTAAGGCTAATTTCTGAATATATTCCAACATTCACTTATAAATTCTGTCTCCTGGTCAACCAGTAAGAATAATAGCAGCTCAGGCAAGGATCACAAACTTTGCCCAGGAGCTTGCATTAAGGAAAAATCAGATTATAATTAAAAAGACACTTGTCTCAAGTGTTACTCAATGAAATCGTGTGCTCAAAATGCTGCAACAGAGAGTCAGTGTGGACAGAACAATGAATGAAAGGGGAGAGCATGATGATGCCGCATTGTGGGGTCATGAAATGGATTGTGGGAACAAATGTTATCATCCTAACTAGATTGATAGATGCATGAGCAGTAGAACTGCATGTATGATGACAATATGATCAAAAGTACATGTTTTTTTTTCTATTTCTGTTCATAGTTGCCTTATAAATTAGTTAAAATCAACACGAAAATAAGCAAATCAAGCAATGATACAAGTTAAAGATTATCTCAATATCTATACTAGACTGCAAGACAAAAAGACATTTACAGAAATTCATCAGTTCACTTTTGGGCATAGATGCAGTTTAGACCTATGGTGTACTGTAGATGATCCAGTAAAAACAGTATATATGCAATAAGGAATATGGCTGCCTTTCAGATGTTCAAAATGGGACACCAGTGATGTAGTCCTAGTGGGTTGTGGCCAAGTCTGCTGTACAATAGCATACTTTCCAAAGCAGACTACAAGATTTGCAAGAGAAGTCAGTTTATTTTGCTGGAAATCTGTGTGCTTTGCTGAAGGACATAACTGAATTAATATAATGTGTCTGGAGGCCAATGAACCTCTAAAATATATATTTTATAGCTTTTTTTTATTTCTAGTGACTTTTGTATTTTACTACATCCAAGCAGCTTAAACTTGATAGTATAAAAAGTATGACCTACTTTTTTAACTGCTACGACAATCTAGACATACTATAATTGGTTCTTCCAGTTTAATTTCTACAAATTGTTTGGGTTTCTATTACTATGATGGAAATGGACCTCATTCATAAGTCAGGGTATGATTAAAGTTCATGAAATCAGTATTGTTTCGATCTTTAATGTTAGCCTAACGTGCTCATTGCAGCACCCACAATGTACCCAGAAGTGACTCCTTCGGTAGGTCATATGGGGTTACGTGTATAGTTGACATATATAAATATAATGAAAATTCTTTTTATTAGACCCTTTTCTCCTATTACACTAGAACTGTCTGGGCATCTTTCTTCCACATTGCTCTTTGGTATTTTATGACTCTGTGTCTTTGTGTGTGTAAGACACTGTAATCACTGGGTGTTGCAGTTCCAATGATCAGTGCTACTTTTTTCCTGGACTATTGTATCTGGTTTTCTCACATCTATGTTTTGAATCATTGGTAATATCACATGTGATATATACTTCATCATTCTCTATAATGCTTTGTGGTTCATGTTCCCAATGCTTCTCAACTGCTTCAATATTATAGTGTTTGCACAATCCCTAATGCAGCAGTCTTGTCACATTATCGTGCCTTTCAGTGTACAGGTCTACTGCCATGAGTGTATCACACCCAGCAACAAGTTATGACTGTTTCTCCAGTTCTTTTTTTTACAGAATCTGCATTTGTCTGTTTCTCCCACATGTTCAATAGACTTTGTAAACCAATGTATATGTAGTCCACTATCCTGGGCCATCATTATTAACCTTTCACATTTGGGTTTCAATTCACCTCTCCCTAACCGTTCCTGTATCAAATTTTGATTGATATGAGGTCGTTCCAGGAGAACTCTATACTTGCCATAATATTTATGCCTTTTCCACATTTCTTTCCTTCTCATCTGGTCCTTCTTCTTATATTCTTTCTTTTGTTTCTTGGCACATTCAATTGCTGTCCAATTTTTGTCTAGTTCTGGTTTGATTTCCATTCCGGCTTCACACTGATATGCTTCTGCTAAACTAAGCAGGGAGGTCAAGTTAGACTTCTTCTCCTAATGTTTTAAAACTTTCACTATGTTTGGATCCAGAGAGGTCAGCAGATATGTATGCAGTCCCATGGCTGCAGATCTATACATGTAATCTATTTCAAGAAGGCCCATCCCTCCTTTAGAATGTGAAATTTTTAATCTTAGTATACACTGATCTTTATATATGATTTGATAAGCATGAAACATTTTTCTTGTCTTCCTATTATATTCATCCAATACCTTTTAGAGTCAGTCAGTCACCCCAAAAACTTTTAGTTAAAACAGGCAGAGCAAACAGTTTTATAGTTTGGACTTTATTTCTAGATGTCAAGGCAGTTTTCAGCATTAGTTTTAGGCTTCTGAAGTATTCCTTACCAAGTTTTATTTGCATTTCTTCATGCTATTGCTGATCCTTCATTAGTTCCCAAATATTGATGCACTCCCTCTTGCTCAAGTTCCTTTATATCACACTCCTGTCCCAAATTAATATTTTTTTGGTGCTGCAGGTTTCCTGCTTTAAATGTTGCTTTTGCACATTCATCAAGGCGAATTGGCATTCTAATATCATGTGAGAAAGTTTTAACCACATGCAACTGTGCTTTCAGCTCCTCATCTGATGAACTATACAGTTTTAAGTCATGCACAAAAAGTAAATGAGAAGTCCTTAAAGGGACAATCCCAGTGTTGAAAATTCGGGTCTATACTAAAGCTGATCAAAGTAACGCCCACTTTGCCACGTAACAAACATTCCCGCCCACAGTATCATTTTTCTTTCAAATGTCCGGTATACTTTCAATTCCAGTCCTGTTTTGGCTCCCACTGTCACCTACAATTGGGTTTTACGTTCCCATCTGAAGCGGACTTAACATTTTTTTGAACTGTTTCTCTAAATGGAAATTCAGTATCAATGTTTTGTACAATTCTTTTCAACAGATTAATGTATACTAGCATATGCTGTTAAAATGAGTAGAATTTGCTGCTCTTTTGTATTGAAATTATATAGTTATCAACTACTTTCTAAATTCAAGAGGTACTAAAAAGTAATGTGGTAAATTTCATACATTTAGATTTGCTGCATTATAATACCTTGAGAAGAGTGTCTAGAAATGTCATTCTGTTTGAACTTTTAAAATATAAACCAGCAATCTACTTTTTGAATGTTTTCATAAGCTGAATTTACTGTAAACCAAATCACAGCTTTCCAAGTCCATAAAGACTACAGGCAGCAAATGTATGCCTATAAAGAATGTAAAGAGTCATGCACTGTTCTGGCTTTATGCCATGAAAGCATAAAGTGACTGAAGAAAAGGATGGATTCAAACATTTTCAATAGAGGTTGCACAACTATGTTTATATTACACAACACATCAACCAAGGCATTCAGTGTGCTTCAGAAGGTGAAAGGCCTGATTTTTATAGTTGAAACTGGAAACTCTCATAACAGGCATTTAGAATGCAAACAAAAGCCAGATTTAAATGTGAAAATAATATTTGACTAATGTCTGGCAATACTATATCTTTGAAAAATTTCTTCAAAGGGACAAGCAAACAGCAAATTATTCTGAGTAATGAATGCTGTTAATGTTACAAAGCAATAACAAATATAATAATACTATTTGTAGCTGCATGAAACCTTGTTGTGGTTTAGGATTTGATTGAAGGTCGCTTTTTATATTTATATTTTGAAAGAAAAAGTAATAACTTCCAGGAAGGAACTACATTTACATTACTATATACACATAGCAAGACATAAATTAAGTGGATATACAATAAGAACTTAACTGACTGTATGTCTAGAAGCTCATTATATTTAAGGCTAATTTCTGAATATATTCCAACATTCACTTATAAATTCTGTCTCCTGGTCATTAGTAAGAATAATAGCAGCTCAGGCAAGGATCACAAACTTTGCCCAGGAGCTTGCATTAAGGAAAAATCAGATTATAATTAAAAAGACACTTGTCTCAAGTGTTACTCAATGAAATCGTGTGCTCAAAATGCTGCAACAGAGAGTCAGTGTGGACAGAACAATGAATGAAAGGGAGAGCATGATGATGCCTTGTTCATGAAATGGATTGTGAACAAATGTTATCATCCTTGTTTAGTGCCTTTTGTTATATGTATAGATTCAGAGGTAAAAGGACTTAACTTGACATACGCTAAATTATTTGTATATATATTCTTTAGGAGATGAACAAAGGATGCAGGAAATTCAAATAGCATTAGGATTTTAAATGAATAGTCCCAATTTAGGGAATCAAAGGCTTTCTCTAGATCTCAGCCAATTATGAGTGTTTCTTTATTTTCTTTATTAACATAATATATGAGACACATTATCCAAGTGTGTGTCTATGATATATAAATCCAGTTTGATCATTATTTATTGTTTTGGATAGTGGTATTTTCATTCTGTTAGTTAACATTGTCATGAATATCTGTATAGTCATTATTTAATAATGATATACGTCTATATGAGGTACAGAGGTTTGGGGCGGTATTAAAGCTTGTGACTGAATTTCTAATAGAGTTTTGTGGAAGAGGGATAGTATCTTTGAAGGAAAAAGTTTATATTTTTCCATAATTATGCCATCTATAACTGGAGCTTTATTATTTTTATCCTGTTTTATTGTGTCTGTAATTTCTTTGTAGTATATGGGTACTTGCAGATCTAGTTTTAATTTGTCTGGTATTTTTTATATTAGAACATTTTTCATCTAGATTTAATTGATTCATACGTATATTTTCTTTTTGGAAATGTTCCATATAGTGATTTCTATAGGCATCAAGAGTGCCACCTATATCAGAGACATTTTTCTTTTCATGGAAGATACTTTTAATGTTATTAGCTTTTGAGTGTATTTTGATTCTTATGGATACATTATGTAGATGGTTGGAAGAAGTGGCCAAGGTATTCATTTTTAGTTTTTCTAAAGCTAAACTAGTTTTATGTGTTAGAATTTCATTGCATTTATTGTTTAATACTTATTTTGATTTTTTTCAGCTTTTACTGACAAAAAATTTGGATTGTAGATATAATAATTCAGAATCCCATTCTCTGATTCTTTTTTATACCAAGTTAGGGTTTCACCGTATATGTAAGCTTTTAATGAGTCCCATATCATTAATTTGTTTATCTCTGTGGCGTAATTAAGATCTAAGAATAACTGGTAATTCAGATAATAACCAGGGTTTGAACTCTATAATTTTAGTTATATATGCTGGAATTCTGGAGTTAAAGATTAATGGTTTGTACCCATTTTGAAGTTTTAGTATCAATGAATTGTGGTCTGAAAAGGGGCAGGGAGTGATTGAGAAATTAATGATTTTAGAGTGTAAGTCATGGGCAGCAAATATTTTATCTATTCTAGTTTGGGTACCAAATCTGTGATCTTGATGGGAAACCACAACAAAGATTTATCTTCTTTAATCTACAAGATAAAATGATTTTACCCACTTGTTTAAAGCTTTTGATACAGCAGATGTATGCAGCGGTCTTTTATTTGTAGTTTCAGAAATATCAAATATAAAGTTAAAAATCTAATATTAAGTTGCCTTTATAATTATTGGAAATGAAATCCAAATGTTTTTAACAGCTCCTGTTCCAATGCCTGGGAACCAGTATAGATTGGCTAGGGTCCATATTCTGTTATTATATTTAACTATTACTAATGCCATAAGGCCTTTATCTTCATACTTATAAATTATTTATGGGTTAATCACATTTGTTTCCCATAAAATTGTTACCTCTTTTGTCTTTGTCTTATAAGTGATTGCACCAATATCATATATTCCTTAGGATTTAATTTGTAATTGTCATTTGTTTTGAAATGAGTTTCTTGAAGGAAGACAATTTGTGCTTTTTTCAGTTTTAAATATTTCAGTAGATTTGATTTCCTGCTAGGGTTGTTTAAGCTATTGGTATTTAAAGATGATAAAATTAAATCCATCTTAGGTTATTTAGACTATGTATGTTTTGTTGTATTGTGACTGTTAAAAGTTTTCCTCTGATAACTATAAACTATGTTTGAGCTTTTAAAGGAAATTATCAGTTTTATACTTTCAGTGCTTACCAGTAAATAATGTTTTGGTCAGGCATACTTAAATGTTTTGTGAAATAACAAATTTAAATTAATAAATGTTAACAAAACTAAGATCCGCACTAGCCGTGGAATGAAAATCATTCCTAATCTGATGGATAAACCTAAGTGAGCTTTTAAAGGAAATTATCAGTTTTATACTTTCAGTGCTTACCAGTAAATAATGTTTTGGTCAGGCATACTTAAATGTTTTGTGAAATAACAAATTTAAATTAATAAATGTTAACAAAACTAAGATCCGCACTAGCCGTGGAATGAAAATCATTCCTAATCTGATGGATAAACCTAAGTCCATCAGATCATCACTCATACCTTGACAATCCAGAACATCTGAGCTCCATAAATTGAATTATCATATGGAGAATATTTGTAATAGGAATAAGCAATATTTATGTTATTTTGAACAGATATAGTACTTTAGTAGATTAGACAGAATTATAATACAATATAAATGTCTGCTTATTGTATAAGCAGTTAATATTTACATGAAAGATAGATGACAAGCAATTCAATCATCGTAAAGTAGGATGTATCATATATAAAATCTCAGCAAAAGATTATAGCACATGGTTATTTAACATATTCACCCTTATTTAACATATTCACCCTTATTGATGAGGTCTTTCAAAACTTATTACGTAATATAAATAGATGGTAATAATACACCTGATGTTTATAATACAGTGTATTTTACTGGATATATCAGAAGTTATATTTTATTGTTTGCCAGCATTTAAGTAATCACTTTGTTTGTTGCTAACTTACTCAAAGCATCAAGTCTGTTTTATGTGAACACTGATGAAAGTTAGTGCATTTTAATTATCAGTGCATCCCTCTTCCCCCCATTTAGTACACATAAGCATTTTCATATCTGTCATTTCTTATTATAAAATGAGAGAAATTATAGGTTAAAAACAACAAATTCACTTATTGTGATTAATGATTACAAGTTCCCTTTCCATATTCATAAACTGCCATTTTATGGCATATACTGAACATTTTTAGATTTAAATGGCAACATTCTATTTTGTATAATCAGCAAAGGTTAAACCGGGTGTCTATTGTCAATTCAATACTATTTGTTCAGAATATGATTGCTACATTGGCTTTTGTTGTTTCTCTTGAACAACTTTGTCAGTCTGATGTCATGTATAAAACATTAGATGTAATGTGATCCTATCTCGCCTACATTCATTACTGACTGGCTCGGAGCCGAGAGTCGGCTCCGACTCTGCCACTTTAACTAGCACGAAGTCTCTCACTGGCTGGGCTAACCCTGTATCCCAGGATGCATCACGCCCAAACCCCCAGATCTCGTTTGCCGCTCCTAGAGTAATGACGTGGTCTCGACTTGGCTGTGGCTAAGTACTCTCTCTTTTTTTGAACTTATAGCTGTTTGCTCGAGTTTTATACCAAAAAGCTATTTTAATAGCTACATTGTCTGTTGTTTCCATTTTTTGTGACTGATTGCGGCCTTTTTGTTGTTGGTTGTGTGGTATCCTTCTGTTTGGCGGGCTAGGCCCGTTTGAGTTAGAGGGCCTTTGCCCTATCTTGTGTCTTAGTGTCAGGCGTTGTTTTGTGTCTTAGTGTTCGGGTGTTTACGTTAGAGCCCTTTCCACTCTCCCTCCTTGTGTTGCTGAGTGTGCGGTTGTTTTTCCTTATGTCTGGTAAGGAACAAAAAGAACATAAGCCATCTGGCTTTAAAAAATGCACCAAATGTGCATACAAAATGTCGTTGACTGATGGCCATGCCATCTGTGTTTATTGTCTTGGGGCCATACACTTGCAGGAATCCTGCAGTGTTTGTCATGCCTTCTCTTCCAGGGTTTTACAGGAGAGAAAAAATAAACTTATCCTTAAGGGTTTGATTAAACCCTCCTTTGAGGAAACTTTATCGTCTTCTCCCCCCTCAGAGAAATCCAGGTCCAAGGCAAAAATGAAGTCTCCGGCTCCGACTAGTTCTTCGGAGCCTCCGGAAAAAAGGTTAAAGGCTATATCTCCTTCCTCAGCTCCACTGGTCTCGGAGCCGCAGGAGGTACTGTCCAAGACTATGTCTCCTTCCTCAGCTCCACTGGTTTCGGAGCCGCAGGAAGTCTTGTCTGTTTTGGGGTCGGTTTCTTCGACTCTACGGTTGTCGCGCCGAAGGAGGTTGCGGTGGTTCTCGAGTCTGCTTTGGCTCCGATCCTTTTGGAGCCAATTCGGAGCTGATCCCCCAGTCTTGTCTCGGTTCTGACAGAGAAGGTTTCTCGACCCCCTTCTGTCTCCTCCAAGTCCTCCAGGCTGTCGGATTTGGATGTGGATAGGGTGGTCCAGAGGCTCCTCCAGTTGCCAGTGTTAACTAAATTATTTAAGGCTCCAGTCCAGTCGGCTCCGGAGCCAGCCACTATATTGGTTCCATTTCTTCCTCCTCCGACAACCTCGGTGTTGTCTGAGCCGGAGTCTGCTGAATCGAGTGAAGTCCTTGGGCCGGCTCTGAAACCCCCTGCTAGTTTTTCGGATCCGACCTCAGCTCCAACCTTTTCCATCCCTTCTACAGGTTTCGGTACTCGGATGTCCTCAGTCGAGCCCGAGGGAGATACATCGGGGCTTCAGGCTTTGGCTCAGAGTCTCCCCCTTGGTGCTTCGGCTAGGGGTGCTCTGACTCCGGTCATGGTCTCGGAGGCGGGTTTTTCATCCGATTCTGGTGGACCTGCCTTCGAGGCTATGAGGAGCGCTCTGGCCAAGTCCATAGTGACTTCACCTGAATTGGCAACTCCTTTCCCAGATGCTGCGACTAGAGCTTCTGGTGCCCCCCTATCTCTGGACAGCGGGGCTCCTAGGCCTGAGGATACCTCCATGTGTGGTCCCCTGCTTTCTGAGGGCCCTTCAGAGTCCATGCCTGAGGAGCCTCCCAGGAAGAAGTTGTGTAAGAGGAAGCACGTAGACTCCCCAGATGAGTCTGTCACCTCGGACACTGACCTCGATGATGCAGAAGGGTCCCCAAAGTCGTCCTCTGATGATGTCTCATTCTCCGATATCCTGGAGATCTTGAGACAGCGGGGCGACTGACCATCCAGAAACCCTTCTGAGAAGGAGTCTGTCTTCCTCAAGACCTTCGGAGCCCAGCCTTCCTCCTCCTGGGTGTCTCCACCCTTCGATGAATTATTGGATCTTATTTGTCGAAGGGTGTGGGAACACCCTGACTCTGTAGAGCCAGTTCCTAGCCGCCCCAATAAGTTCTTATCTGCGCCTCCTGGAAAAGAATTTTTGACCAAGGGAGTACCTGTGGATGCTATGGTGGTGGCATCTGTCACTCAGCAGGACGTGGCAGAGGCTTCTATTTCCATCCATCCTCCTAATAAGGAGTCTAGGAGTATGGATAGGTATGGGAAGCGTACCCTGTCTTCAGCGACCTTTACCTTGCGGTCGCTGAATTACTTGTCATTTTACGCGGCTCCAAAGGGATCTCATAAAGGAGTTGGGAGATACCTGTTGGGTAACTTGCCTGAGGCGTTGGCCCAGTCTGTTAACGCCCAGCTGTCTACCCTTTCTTCCATCGTCAACTCGTCCATGAGGCTCATATCTTATGCAGCCAAGGGGGCGGGTAGAGCAGCGAGTTTGGGCGTAGCCCTCAGGAGGCAAGCTTGGATGCGCTTGTGTCATTTTGCGGAGGCTTTCAAGTCTTCTTTCACGGACGCCCCATTTGACGGGTCCTCCCTTTTTGGACCCAAAGTGAAAGACACCCTCACTAGATGTGAGCAGGAGGGTAAGACTATGTCTGCCGTTGGGGCCCATTTTTCGCTTCCCTCTAGACCTTATCCCAAGGCTCAGAGGGGAGGGAAAACGTGGTTCAGAAAGTCTCAAAAGTCTTCCCCTGCCCATCAAAGTGACCCCCCCCTTCCAGGGGCAGAGGAGGGGGGAATTTTAATGGAAGGCATCGCCCTAGAGGCGGTGGAGGCCCCCGCAATACAGGAGACCACGAGTCCTTTCGTGGTTCCTCCTACCAACGTCCCTGAGGGATTACCCGACTGTGCGTCTCCGGAGCCAGTCGGGGGTCATTTTTCGGAGCATCTTCAGGCCTGGGAGTCCATCACTCAGGATCGATGGGTGCTTCGTATCATCACCGGAGGTTACAACATTCCCTTTATTCATCTCCCCCCCCCCCCCGCCATCAAGGAAAATCCCGGACGTTCCACCCAGTCAGCGGGATCAGGCAGCAATAGAGGTCTCAAAGCTGCTAGAAAAATGAGTCATCCAACCAGTCCCCACAGACCAGATCGGATTAGGAACTTACTCGAGGTTATTTTTGGTGCCAAAAAGAACAGGGGACTTGAGACTCATTCTGGATCTCAGCCGTTTAAACCGCTTTGTAAAGAAGTCCAAGTTCTGAATGGTCACTTTGCAATCCATTTTCCCATTGCTGGAAAAAGGAGTATGGATGTGCTCCATCGATCTCAAGGATGCCTATTATCACATTAAGATAAACAAGGCTTCCAGGAATCATTTACGCTTCCGGCTGGGAGCCAGTCATTTTCAATTCTGGGCCCTGCACTTTGGTCTCACCACAACCCCCAGGGTGTTCACCAAGTGTCTGGCAGTGGTGACAGCTCACCTGAGACGTCTAGGATTCCAGGTGTTTCCTTATCTAGATGACTGGCTCCTCACCGCCCCCACCAGGCATCTACTTGTTCAAGCCACGAGAGCTACTGTCAAATTGGGCCATCTTCTAGGGATTTCATTCAACTGGGCAAAATCTGTATTGCTGCCATCACAGCATGTTGCCTTTATCAGCGCAGAGCTAGACTCTGTAGAGATGCAAGCTTTCCTACCGGCAGAGAGAATAAAAGTGTTACAGGCCCAAGTCCTGGCTTTACTACCCCGGGAAAAAGCCCAAGCCAGGATGGTTCTTCAGTTGTTGGGATCAATGGTGGCTACCATTGTCCTAGTTCCGCTAGCCAGGTTACACATGCGAATACTTCAGTGGCTCCTTTCGGCCCAGTGGTCATATCAGGAATGTCCCTTGTCCCATCCGATTCTCATCACGGAGAGATGCCAGCAGGATCTGCATCGGTGGCTTCTCTCGTCCAACCTGAATCAAGGGAGACCCTTGAGCCCCCCATCCCCTATTGCCACAGTAACCACGGACGCCTCCCAGATAGGGTGGGGGGGGCATTATCTGGGCGAGACAGTCCAAGGTACGTGGCAAGACCACGAGGTTCACTTGCATATCAATGTTCTGGAGATGAGAGCGGTGCTTCTAGCATTGCAGGCACTTCACAGCTCTCTTCCCAGGGGAACTATTGCGATTCTTTCCGACAATATGTTGGTTGTCTGGTGTCTGAACAAGCAGGGAGGAACCAAGTCCTACCCCCTTTGCAGGGAGGCCATGAGAGAGTGGAATTGGGTGATCGCTTCCCAGCGCTTTCTAGTGACAACGCACATTCCGGGGAAGTCCAATGTGATAGCAGACAGGCTGAGCAGAGCTATTCTGATGCCTCACGAGTGGTCCCTGAACGATTGAGTGGCTGCTCAGATCTTCTCCAGGTGGGGCCTTCCCTGCTGCAACCTCTTTGCCAGCCCCTGAATGCAAAGTGCAGCAATTTTTTCACTCTGATCCCCCCACAGGGGGAGTCACCCAGGGATGCTCTAGTCCACAATTGGCCCTCCGGTCTGCTCTGCGCCTTCCCGCCAGTCCCTCTTCTACCAAGAGTGATTCAGAAGGCTACCTGCTTGGGAAGCAAGATGATTTTGATCGCACCACACTGGCCCCGTCAAGTTTGATTCCCCTTCCTTCGGAAGTATGCGGTGGATGGTCCTTGGATTCTGGATCCAGCTCCAGACCTATTGACTCATCAGTCAGGACAGCTCCATCCATCCCTTCGAACTCTCAAGCTCGCTGCCTGGCTTCTTCACTTCCGACCTTAGTCAGACAGCATATCTTTACCCCGGAAGTAGTACATATTCTGTCTTCCTCCCACAAGTCTTCTACTAGGAAAATATACTCTGGTAAATGGAAGAGATTTGCAATTTGGGCTCAGCAACTTGATCTTGATCCCCTTACAGCCCCTGTGTCGGCAGTGTTAGATTTCTTAGCAACACTTTTTAGACAGGGCTCGGCTGCCTCCACTATAAAGGTTCAGTTGGCAGCATTCTCCAATTATCATGTTGCACATGAGCCTTCCCTCATGGGTCATAAGCTGTGTAAAGCCTTTCTGAAAGGAGCCTGGTTGCTTCGCCCTCCGGTTTCGCAACCTGTCTTGCCATGGGATTTAGATGTGGTGCTCAGAGCTTTAATGTCTTCTCCCTTTGAGCCAGCAGCCTCCTGCGAATTGAAATTTTTGTCATGGAAGACTGCCTTTTTGGTAGCCATAACTTCAGCCAGAAGGGTATCGGAGCTTCAAGCCCTTTCTGTTAAACCTCCTTATTTAATTTTTCATAAGGACAGAGTATCTCTGAGACTTAATCCTTCTTTTCTCCCTAAGGTCTCTTCTGCCCTTTGTCTCCACCAGTCTATTGAGCTTCCGGTCTTTTTTCCACGGTTTTCCAACAAAGCAGAATACAAATTTCACCAGTTGGATGTGCATAGACAACTGAGGTTTTATTTAAATAGGACACAACAGGAGAGGAAATCAGATCAGTTGTTTGTGTCCTTTTCGGACAATAGAATTGGCAGATCTGTAACTAAGGGCACCATAGCTAAGTGGATTAGAGACTGCATCTCATTTATTTATGCATTAGCTGGTAAGGATCTTCCCTTTCCAGTTAAGGCGCATTCTACCAGGGCTATGTCAACTTCAGTGGCCTTTCATGCTAGACTATCCATAGATGAGCTATGTGCAGCGGCTACTTGGACTTCTCCACATACCTTTATTTCTCATTACAAACTGGACGTGGCCTCTAGAGGTCAGGCTTCCTTTGGTTCCACAGTGCTCAGGAGTGTTTTCCAGTGAGCCCCCCGGGATTTGGGTGCTAGGGACGCTGTCCCGTCAGTAATGAATGTAGGTGAGATAGGATCACATTACATCTTTTAGTTATGTACTTACCATAACGATAGATGTATGTGATCCATCTTGCCTACATTCTTACGTACCCGCCCTCCTTCCCCCTACCTGTTGGACTTGGAGGAAACTTGTATTCTGATTCCTCTGAGGATATTAGTTTTTCTCTCCTCTTACATATATATCCTTGTGGTGTGGTGTATGTGGGAAGATAATATTGGGGCAAACAAGATCTGGGGGTTTGGGCGTGATGCATCCTGGGATACAGGGTTAGCCCAGCCAATGAGAGACTTTGTGCTAGTTATAGTGGCCAAGTCGGAGCCGACTCTTGGCTCCGAGCCCGTCAGTAATGAATGTAGGCGAGATGGATCACATACATCTATCGTTATGGTAAGTACATAACTAAAAGTTACCTTGGTAACCGCTTAAGTATTGTGTATGGTCAAGATGGGGTACAAAAACTACATTTCAAGTTAAAGCAATTACGTGACTTGTTATGCATATTTACTTATATAAGAAAATCATCCTGCTTCCCCTTGATGTTCAGTGTAGTGCATGTCATTATGACAAGTTAAGACAGTAGTGTTATTATACACAAGCCCAAGTTATTAAATCCTGTCTTTAATATCTAAATTCAGCAGACTGCTTCATCTTATATGACGGTTATATATTTTATGTCTAGATTTACTAAAATCATACATTACATAGCTATTGTGTGTGGTTTTTTTTTTGGCTGTTTAGTTATTTGAGAAACCACAAAGCTGTAATGCTTATTCTTATTAGCTCTTTCCAAGCATGTTTATACAGTCCACAGACTTTAAATTATGAGACCCTTCTAATTTCTTATTTGTTATATTTCCATCTTTACATACACACATATCAGTACTTCAAGCACGGGCAACCATGCCCATCCAGTTTTTCCAGAATACCATTCACTAGTTCATGTGGTGTGTTTCCAGGCTGTTCTTAAAATATCCAAACCAATATTTGTCCTGTTCCATTTTACCATCCTTTTCCATGCAGTGGCCACTCTGCCAGTGAACCACTCAACACACCTTCCATTCCCACAGATTTTTCCATGAAGCAAATCTGGTGACTCTCTAGCACTTCCCGGCAACCTGAAACACCCCTAGAATCAGCTATCCACATATGGCCAACACGTCCGAGCAAGCTCACCTCCCAGACCACTGTAAAGGGTACTGCACAAGACCAAGTGCCCTTAGTCTTTCACAGTAACTCAGACATCCACTCTTATGTAAGTCCTTAATGTGTTTGGACCAAAATACATTTTAAATATAAAATTGCACATATATATATATATAGATATATATATATATTTTTTAATCAAGAATCAACTTAATGAGCTAAATGAAGTATTGGGAGACCATCAGTATGTGTACATGTGGTTTAAAATAAGAAGTTATGTACCTACCATAACATTCCATGTTAGTTGTCTTCTTCTCGCCTTCTTTCTTACTGGATGGGTTCGGAGCCGATCCTTGGCTCCGACTCGGCCAATACTAAAAGCTCAAGAGATAATTCCACCGGCTCGAGGCTCACCTATATCCCACAATGCTAGGCGGTAACTACTCAGATCTCGTTTGGTAGCTATACCAAGCAATACTATTCTCCAAGAATGGATTAACAATTTTCAGAGGAAGAAACACAAAAGAATTCTGGTCGGTCTGTCCAGGCTTGGGGGAAGGAGGGAGGGACGCAAGAAAGAAGGTGAGAAGAAGACAACTAACATGGAACGTTATGGTAGGTACATAACTTCTTAATGTTAAGTTGTCAATCTCGCCTTCATTCTTGCTGGATGGGACCGCGTCCCTAGCACCTTATCCCGGGTGGCCTATCGGAACAGACTCTTGAGAACAGTGGAACCAAAATTGGCATGGCTTCTGGAGACCATGTCCAATTTGTAATGTGAAATGAATGTATGAGGAGAAGCCCAGGTGGCTGCTGCACAAATTAAGTCTATAGGCAACCTGTCCTGAAAGGCTATGGATGTAGCTACTGCCCTAGTTGAATGAGCTCTAGGTCTTGAGGGTAATTTTTGATGTCTGATCTCATAGATAAAAGTAATTGTAGAGGTGAGCCATCTAGATAGAGATACTTTAGTGACTGGAAGGCCCAATCTTCCTTCTGCATATGACAGAAACAATTGATCAGATTTCCTGAGTTGTTTAGTTCTGTCTAAGTAATATCTCAGTTGGCGATGAACATCCAAAAAATGCAGCTTTTGCTGACCTATTTGAATAGTTAGGGAAAAAAACGGGAAGATCAATAACCTGATTTAGGTTAATTTGAGAAGAAACTTTTGGTAAAAAGGATGGATTAGTCTGGAGAGATACCCTGTCTTTGTGAAAAACTAAGTAAGGAGGGCGACTGCATAGAGCATGGAGTTCTGATACTGTTTTCGCTGAAGTTATAGCTACCAGAAAAAGTGTCTTCCAAGAAAGCAATTTCAGAGAACATGAATCTGCTGGTTCGAAGGGGGGAAGAATTAAAGATGCCAGAACCAAGTTTAAATCCCATTGAGGCGGAGGGTCTTTGTTGGAGGTTTGAGAAGAAATACACCTCTTAAGAAGACTTTACAGAGTTTGAGAGCCATGATGCTGGATTCTGAGACACCAACATGAAAATTTGATATGGCAGCCAATTGAACTCTAATGGTTGATGCAGAAGATCCTAAATGAAAAAGTTCTGCTAGAAAGTCTAAAATAGACTGGATAGGTGCAGTAAAAGGATCAATGCTTTTCGATGATGCCCAAAGGGAAAAACGTTTCCATTTACTAGTATAAATCTTCCGGGTAGAGGATTTATGAGAGGCTATCAAGATATCTCGAACCGAGATATTGATGGAAGCCTGGCTAAGGTAGGAATTGGAGAAACCATGCTGTGAGGTTTAGGGAAGACAGAGATTGGTGCAGCTGACCCGACTGATGGGTAATCAGATCTGGTACTGGGTCCAGATGCCAAGGCTGCTCCAAAAGGTAGCGATGAAGAAAGGGGAACCATATCTGTCGAGACCAGTAAGGGGCAATGAGGATCATAGTCACTCTCAAGGCGATGGCTTTCTGAAATAGTTGAGGTATCAGTGGAAAGGGGGGAAAGGCATACAGAAGTCCCCGGGGCCAATCGTGGACTAGAGCGTCTCTTGTGGGATGGCCTGGTAACGGGAAGAGCGTGAAGAAGTCTTGACACTTGCTGTTTTGGTTAGTAGCAAAAAGATCGCAGCAAGGATGGGCCCCATCTTAGAAATACCTCTTCTAGAATTGATTTGTTTAGAGACCACTCGTGTGGCATGAGAATTGCTCTGCTCAACTTGTCTGCAATGACGTTGGATTTCCCGGGAATATGCTTCGCTATCAGAAAACGCTGAGAAGAGATCGCCCATTGCCAAAGTCTGAGTGCTTCTCGACATAAAGGGTATGATCTGGTTCCGCCTTGTTTGTTGATGTACCACACCACGGACATGTTGTCCGTTTGAATTGCAATAGTCCCTTTGGGAAGAGAGTCGTTTAAGGCTTGCAATGCTAAAAGCACTGCTCTCATCTCTAAGACATTTATGTGCAAGTGGCACTCGAAGGGTTGCCACGTGCCCTGGACTGTCCTGCCCTGATAATGCCCCCCCCACCCGATCAGGGAGGCATCTGTTGTCAACGTGGCAACTGGAGGGGGGAGAGTGAAGGGTCTTCCTTGAAGAAGTTGAGGTGACGTTACCCACCAAGACAGTTGATTCTTGCATACTTGAGTTATCAAAATGCTGTGGGACATTGGGAGTCGTTGAAAGGACCATTGGGTAAAGAGCATCCATTGGAGGATCCTCATGTAAAGCGAGCTAAGGGGAGAAGGGGAATAGCTGCTGCCATGAGTCCTAGTACCTTCAGTACCAGTCTGGCTTTGACTTTGACTAATTGCGATAGAAGGGATACTTGGTTCCGGATGTTTAAAACCCTCTGCTCTGTGAGTGTGGCTGAAAGGGTCTGTGTATCTAATTTGGCGCCTATGAAAGTAATAGACCGACAAGGCAGATTTTTCTAAATTTATTGAAATGCCTAGAGCTTGACAGGTTTGAATGGTGAAATCCCTGGATAGGAGAAGCTGATGTCTGGTGGTGGCAGTAAGGAGCCAATCGTCCAGATATGGAAACACCTGGAATCCCTGGCACCTCAAGTGAGCCGTGACCACTGCCATGCATTTGGTGAACACCCGGGGGGCTGTAGAGACCAAAGGGCAGGGCCCTGAATTGGTAATGATTGGCTCCCAGCCTGAAGTGGAGATATCTCCTGGAGCGTCGGTTCATTTTGATGTGATAGTACGCATCCTGAAGATCTATCGAGCACATCCAATTGTCCTGACCCAAGAAGGGTAGGATGGACTGTAGCGTGACCATCCAGAATTTTGTTTTTTTGACAAACTTGTTTAAGTGTCTGAGATCCAGAATGGGTCTCCAGTCCCCTGTTTTTTTTGGTACCAAAAAGAATTTGGAGTAGATTCCGGATCCTTGCTGGTCTGCTGGGACTGATTGGATGACTCTTTTTGACAGCAGCTTTGACACTTCTAATGCTGCTTTTTCCCTTAGACTGGGTGGAACGTCTGGAAGGGATCTTTTTGGTTGTGTTGGAATATGAATAAAGGGAATTTTGTAACCCTCGGATATGATCGACTGTACCCATTTGTCATGAGTTAGGGAAAGCCAGGCTTCTGGGTACAGCGATAATCTTCCCCCGACTGCCTCCGAAGGCGGACAGCCGGGCAGCCCCTCAGGGGTGCTGGAAGGGTTTGTCAGAGAACACCTCTCTGCTACCCTGGTTTTGCGGACCTCCTCTGCATCTGGGGCAGCGTCTATTATTATTCCCCCCTCTGCCTCTAGGGGGAAACCGGCCTTGTGCGTCAGACGAAACTCCCTGGGATTGTTTTTGGAACCACATCTTTCCTCCCCTCTGACCTTTGGGATAGGGTCTAGAAGGGGTGGAAAAACGGACTCCTACGGCAGAGAGAGTCTTACCTTCCACCTCGCACCTGGTCAATGTATCCTTCACCTGTGGACCAAACAAAGACGATCCATCAAAAGGGGAATTGGTGAAGGACGCTTTGAAAGGGTCCGCAAAGTTGCATAGCCGCATCCAGGCGTGCCTTCGTAAGGCAACTCCTGTGCCTGCGGATCTACTCGCTCCATCTGCTGTGTACGAGACTAGCCACATGGAGGAGTTCACGATTGAATTTAGGGTTGCCAACTGGGAGTTCAATGTGTCTTTGAACCCCTCAGCTGTAGGATCCTTCATCAGTTCACCCATATCCTTGAGTAAATCTCTTTGGAGACTGGTGAAGTGGCATAAGTAATTCAGGGACCGCATTGAAAAGGTCGCTGACGAGAACATCCGCTTGCCGTACCTGTCCATGGTCCTAGATTCTTTATTAGGAGGATGGACAGGAACCGAAGGATCAGCTAATTCCTTCTTTGTGGCCGCAGCCACCACCATGGCATCAACAGGGACACCTTTGGATAAAAACTGTTTGTCTGTGGGGGCAGTGATAAATTTGGATGGTCTCCTCGGGTGGGTTCCACTGAGTCAGGAGCCGTCAAGCCCAAGCCTTCCTTGCCACCACTTCCATAAGGGGGTCAAAGGGAGGGGACACCCAGGAGGTAGAAGGGCGAGAACCAAACGCCTCAAGATACACTGACTCATCCTCTGAAGGGTTAAGGGCTGGCCAATTCCCCCTCTGTTTGAGGATTTCAAGGATGTCCGCAAAGGAGACATCCTCAGAGGGGAACGAGGGGACCTTCGATTCCTCTAAGTCAGTGTCAGAGGTGATAGACTCAGGGGAGTCAATGTGCTTCCTCTTGCACTGCTTCTTCCTAGGGGGATCTCCTGCAGGGTCAGGAGAGACCTCGGAAGAGGAGGAAATTCCCAATGGGGAATCTTGAGGAGTTGGTTCTCTGCGGTGTGAGACAAGGGGGTGAGTAGAAATCACTGCAGGCACTGTAGATGGAGGGGCTGAGGGAACCGACTGAGGGCAGAACCTGGTTCTAGCAAGCTCCGCATGAACTCTAAGGCATCCCTGTCAGGCAAGACCCGAGGTCCTCGCCCAAGAGACAAGGACCCTCCGCACCGACAGAGACAGCTCGAAGCCGATGTCGGAGCCGAACTCACTAGCCAAGCCCGAGAGGGAGAGCGGGGTCGGACAAGGGTCCGATGCCACTCGCCCCCTCGGAGCCGACGAGGGAAGTCCAGCGCCGAGATCCCTCCAAAGAGGAGATCAGAGCAGACGACGGAGCCGAAATGGAAGGTATCTGATCCGACGCACCGACAGTCATGGCTCCAACAGCCTTGGCTCCAACTCAAGGAGTCGGAGGAGGAATGTAATCTGGGACGGGAATAGCCAATGACTGATGAGTCGGGCTATGGAGCATTTGGGCCAGGGACTCGGACTTAAGAAGTCTACTCACCACCCTCTGCAAATCATGGTCTGACAACCTGGAAGACCGAGAGGAATGGGTTTTGTGACTCCGCTCGAAGGAGAGGGAACATGGCGCAGAGTGCACAGATCCAATGGATGGGGACCTGGATCTCTTTATGTAAAATGGCTCCGATAATGGTATCGGAGCCGATGGGGAAACTTAGCTTCGCCCGGCCGGAGCCGAAGTAACGGTAAGAGGCTTAGGAATAGATCCGATGGATGGGGATCTAGACCTCTTTTTAGACATTGGCTCCGATGATGGTATCGGAGCCGATGAAGACTTATCAGCCTCGGCTCCAGCCGGAGCCGAGGTAACAGTTTGAGGTTTAAGAACATCGGCTCGCCGGAGCCGATGACGAAGCCTGCTTCGACTTTTCCACAGTTGACTCAAGAGCAGGAGTCGACTGTTTTGAAGTTTTCGAAGGCTTACCCGACCCAGACTGAGTCGGGGGGGGGCCTTCAGGCTATAACAAGCCCCTTAAGATGAGCTTGTTTTTGCGCTCTTGCAGGACTCGAGGGCTGAAACCATGGCAGACAGCACAAGAGTCCTGCAGGTGCACAGGTCCCAGGCAGTACACACAAGAAGTGTGACCGTCTGTCAGACATCTTCTGACAGTACGAGTCACACTTCTTGAAGCCTGAGACCTTGTCCTTAGACATAAGGAAGAGGGGCTGTCTCAAACACACACACTAAGAAAAAAGAGATAAAACACAAGCAAACAAGCCCCTACAACACTACTGAAAAAAGGGACTGGGGTGAGGGAAGGGCCGAAGGCCTAGAACTAACAACAATAAAAGGGGTGGGAATCGAAAAAGAAGGGTCGATAGAACTAAAAACTAACACAAACAATATCAATATATATAACTAAGAAAGAAAGGGGAATTAGTACTACCTCAAAGGTAAAAATTTACTTACGTGCCTGAGCCGGTAAGAAAAGCACCTCGTAGCTATAGCGGCAAACGAGATCTGAGTAGTTACCGCCTAGCATTGCGGGATATAGGGGAGCCTCGAGCCGGTGGAATTAGCTCTCGAGCTTTTAGTATTGGCCGAGTCGGAGCCGAGGATCGGCTCCGAACCCATCCAGCAAGAATGAAGGCGAGATTGACAACTTAACATCAGCCCTTTTATATTATATATATATATATATATATATATATATATATATATATATATATATATATATATATATATATTTTTTTTTTTTAAACCAAAAACTTCATTGCTGAGAATCATCTCGAAAGCTCCTCAGAGCCGTTAAGCATTATTGTCACTCTGTCTCCATTACATAGCAACCTGGGAGCATCTGTTTCTGTTAGTGTGTCTGTGTATTGCATACCAATCGCTATGCACCTGAAGCTTCATTTCACTGCAACTTCAAGCCTAAATTCCCTCCCTTTCAGCGCGGCAGCAGCCAGGAAAAGAATGGAGAGCAAACAGATATAAAAAAAAAAAAAAAAAAAAAAAAAAACTCACAACAAGAGATAACACATTCTTCCAGCCTTCCAAACCCTCACTCAAATTTAGGTTTATAGGTAGGTACTAGGTTATCTGCCCGAAGGCATTTATAAGCCTAGCCAGAATGTGTTGGCTTTTGCCGCCCCCTCAGATTAGTTCCCTGTGCCTCTGTTCAGCACAGCCACTGAAGTGATCCCGAGGTAAACTTTCTGTTTCCCATCCACTCGTCAATGTTTCTCTTGAAGACTGTTAGCGAGGAGCTCTGCCTAATGTAGATTTAAATCTTGTTCCAAAGCATGGGAAGTCTCTGGGACAGGAATCTATCTTTCCAGCACATTCTATTTTATTGTGATGAGGTTTCGATCCCTAGGGCATGTGGCTCGAGGGGATAAGCTTTTCTTTAGGTGGAGCATGATAATCAGTTCTGGGTTGGACATGGCCTTGTATGTCAGGCAGAGATCACCTCTGAGTAGTCAGTATGCAACCGAGTACAGCTGGAGTTTCTTCAGTCGAGCTGCATAGGGCATCTGTTTGAGGCCAGTGATCCTCTTGGTGAGGTACTTCTATGATCTTTCCAGCTGTTGCAGGTGTCTTGTAAGATGCATCCCAAATGGGGCGTTGTACTCTATGATGGGTCTGATGAGCGATGAGTAGAGGGGCACAATGACACCTTTTGATCTGGATGCGAACCCTTTTGGGATAAGGTGGGCCACGTAGAAGGATTTTCTAACCACTTTGGCAATGTGATTATCAAAGGAGAGATTACTATCTACTTGGGTTCCCAGATCCCTTATTACACCTTCCATATTTAGGGGACTACCAACTATGTGGTAGTTTGTAGGTACTTGTTTTTTTTCCAAAGGGGATGACTATGCACTTTTTGGCATTTAGCTTGAGGCCATGATTTTGACACCAGGTTTCCGTCTCAGTGAGACCCTTTTGGAGGATGTGTCAGCTGGAGAGTCAGTTATAGCCCCTAGTTTGCAGTCGTCTGCGAACTTGGTCAGCCATAGTCCTCCTTTGCTTGCCTGTACCTCTAAGAAGTATATGCCGAACGGGGGGGGGGGGGGGGGGTCCTAGGACTGAGTCCTGGGGAACGCCACTTGTAACTGGTTTAGAGTCAGACCTAGCTCCCGCAACTCTTACCATGTGGGCTCTGTCCGTGAGCCATTTGGCAACCCATCCTGTGACGTAGGGGTTTAGGTTCAGGCTGGTGAGCTTGTGTAGAATACCAGAATGGGGAATGGTGTCAAAGGCCTTTGCGAGGTCTAGGTAGGCTGTGTGTACCACCTTTCCCTCGTCTATAGCCTTGGTAACTGTCTCAAAGAATTCCACCAGGTTTAGGAGGCATGATCTGCCCTTAACAAAGCCGAACTGGGTAGGGTCCAGTGTTTGGAGGTTCCCAATGTCTCTGTTAATGAGTTCCATGACTATGCGCTCCATAGCCTTGCAGACCAAGCTAGTCAGGCTTATAGGGCGATAGTTCCCAGGGTATGTTATGGCTCCACCTTTGTGGAGCGGAATAACCATTGCTGTGTGCCACTCTATGGGTAAGTAACCTGTGGAGAGGCTGAGTTTGAACAGTGTGTTTAGGTGAGGGGTTAGTTCTTTTTTGAGCTCATGTAGGACGCAGCCTGGGACACCGTCCGGTCCCATTCATGCTGTGTTTTTTGACTTGGGAGAGGGCTGTTTTAACCTGACTGTGATTTCAGGAGCTCTACATTCTTCTGGTATGGTTATGGGCCCTTTTGGAGTTGTGAGGGGGCTGAAGTTTGTGCTGAATCTGTCTGCCAGGATGTTGGCAATATTGGTCGGTTCAGTGTATTTTGTACCATTCTGCACTAACTCCAAGCAGATCTGAGCATTCTCACTTAGGTTCTTGACATAGCTAAAGAATGCCTTGTGGTTATCTTTGGAGTCCTTTGCAATTTTTCTTTCGAAACTCTCCTTGGATGATTTTATGAGGGATCGTAGTTTCTTGCTGATGCTGATCAGGGATGTCTTCCCTTCTTGGGATTTTACTCTGTACTAGTTTCCTCCTTCTGTTGTATAGCTTGTTTATGGCAGCAGTCCACCAGACTGGTTTCTTTTTCTTGGAGGAGTGAGTCTTGGTTTTGCTTGGGATAGCACAATCCATGCATACTTGTAGGTGCCCGCAGAATGCATTAGTAAAGGATTTCACAGCTTGGACAACATTATCTTTTAGCATGGGGGCTTTGAAACTTTCCACCTTAAGTAACGTGAAGTTTGCTTTTGAAAAGTTTTTCATGGTGGTTTCCTTGTCCGGGCGGAATGTGGATATCCAAAGTGATTTGTTTATGGTCAGATTTAACCAGCTCCGGTGTGGAGCACTGGTCCCACATGTTGGTGATGACCAGGTCCAATATGTTGTCACCTCTGGTGGGAGTGTTGACCAGTTGATCCAGGGTGTTTTGAGTTTATAAATTCTAGGAAATGTTGGGCAAGGGAGTTGGTACTTGAGTAGTTCTCCCAGTTAATGTTTGGGTAATTGAAATCACCCAATATTAGGGTGTTTGGTAGGACCTTTATATTTCCCAGTGTTTCCAGAAATACGGAATGGGGGTCCTGGGACATGGTGGGTGATCTGTAGCAAGCTACAATTTGAATTGCAGTTTTGCCCATTGTTAGTTGCATGTGGATGATCTCTGAAGCATCGTGCTGTGCCACTAACCTGGAGGTGTGGGTATCCCTGATAAATATGGATACGCCCCCGCCTTTTGTATTTCAGTCCAGGTTCTGTGGCTGAAATGTATGGTATGAGTTGTAGCCTGGTAGTGCTGGGGTGCTCTCTGGAGCCTTTAAACCAGGTTTCTGTTACTGCACATATATCAATTTTTTCCATACCGAGGAGTGCCTTGAGTGCGTGCATTTTGAGGTTTAGACTTCTGGCATTGAGTAGCATTACCCTCACTTTTTTGTTACTTGTGCTATTTATGGTGGTGGGTTTGTCTTTTGAGCCTTGCCTAAAAAAGGCACTATGGGGGTGGCAAGAGCCTTGGCCAGTATTTGAAAGCCTAAGGGTGACAGGTGCAAGCCATCTTTTGCAAAGCAGCGTGGCTTGTTGAGCATGTCATCCCAGGCGGACAGACACTGGTTCCCCTTTGACACCAGAAACTTAGCCAATTGTTAAAATTGATAATTTTTTTCTTTATACCGTGGTATCATTCTTGGTGAGCGCAGGATGCTACTCAGGGTCAGGGTCATACCAGCCTGGGCTACAAGATCAGAGTGCTCTTCCATGTCTCGTAGTCCAGGGAGGTACGGCTCAGGTCATTCACACCAACATGGACAATGACAGTCGTATTTATACTAGTTTTGGAGTGACCTGAGTGCTTGTGTTATGTGGCGGATCCTGGCACCCGACAGGCAGCTAACAGTAACATTCTCTTTGTTCAGCCTAGTGAGTGGGACGTCAGTGTGCCTGACTATAGAGTCACCTATTACTAGTATGTTGGGTATGCTATTTTGCCTTAAGGGCTGTGATTGCATGGCACACTGGTTTTGTGAAGTATGTGTTTCATGATTTGTGTTGGGGGGTGGAGGTTGCTTGGATGTCTGCTTTGGAGGTCTCTGTTGCTTTTGCAGATTTTTATTTAGAGCCTCCGAGTATGTTTTCCTGTATTTATGTGTGTTTTTTGCCAGTGCTGGTTTAATGGGTCTATGTGAGACTGGTGGTGTGATGCAAGTATTTCCTTTCTCCTCTTCACTGTCTGGTCCAGTCTTGCATTGAGAGAGCTTAGTCTCCAGTTTGGATGTATAATTACATCTCTCACATGTGTTAGTGTTTGGTGGTAGGAGGAGAGGGTTGTCTGTGTACATGAGGCAGTTGTAACATTGCCGCAAAATGCCCAGATTCACCAGTTGGACTGAAGAGTATGCCAGAAACTGACCTTTGGACATGCCTGGATAGGTACAGTGAACTGTTTTACTGCATGGCTGGTAAGGTTGAATAGAGAGCCTTGTCCTTCTGTACAGTATAGGAGAGTCTAGTGCTAGGGTTTATAAGTGCTTGCTATGAGTTTTGAGCAAGTGCCAGGCTGAGAAATGAATGGCTTGAGTGCTTAAGTTGAAAGTTTGTCTAGTTTCAAGGGAAAATTGAAGAGGAGACTTTGTGGAGCCGGGAATAGTTATACCCTAGCTAACTGGAGCTGCCTGGCGTGCAAAACCGGGCAAATGCGGTATTTACAGCAGGGAAATGAAAGAGACATTAGCCCAAAATGGCCAATAAACTACTAATTTCTGGGCTAAAACCACTCCTCCAGGGACGGATAGGCTGCTCAAAGCTCCCCTTTTCACAGGTGAACAGAGAAACTTCCTTCTATCCAAGTAAGGTATGGGCAAACACAGAGATTTGTAACACAGCCCTGAATTCAGCACCTAACCTGAAAACTGGACTATACTAGCTTAGAAAGGCTGGAAACAAGTATATATTTTTTTCAGAAAATAAAGCAGATACAATCAAAAACACACTTTAAATGCACAGAAAAGGATACTTATTGTTATATATCTCAGATCAGAGTTGTAGTCAATGCCCCTAGTAATAAAGTAGGAAGAAACACAAATCTAGTAAAACCAGATGAATAAAGTGTGTGTGTGTGTGTGTGTGTGTGTGTGTGTGTGTGTGTGTGTGTGTGTGTATGTATGTATATATATATATATATATATATATATATAACGATAGAAAATGAACAAACTGATTTAAACAAGTTACCCATTTAACCAGAAAAAAAGCTCAAAATTGAGCCCTGCTCCAGCAGTCGTCAATCAGACAAGTTCTAACTGCACACTCCTGCTGTTAGGGTGCAGGGGAACCTTCCCCCCAAAAAAAAGGTGGCCTGGATCAGTGCTCAAGTTATACAAACAAAGCTAGATTCAGCAGGCCTGAATCTGGTCTATGCTACAGCAACAAGGTGCACTAATTTCAGAAAGAAACAGTTCAAATAAGCAGGGATAATAAGCCTGTGACCAGAAATTCCCAGCTTAGAAGGGCAGAATCCAGCCTCATACAAGAGTGCAGACAACACCTTCTTAATGTAAAAAAAAAAAAAAAAAACTGGCCCAAGTGCTTAAACCAGAACTAATACCCTTTAGAATAACAGACACTAAGCCTTCAATCAGCAACTCCCAACTCAGAAGGAGATAAGCTACCTGTCCCTGCCACAACAGTGCAGACCACAAACCTTCCTAATGTGAAACAACTGGTCTGAAGCCCAAGTGCGTAATCCAAAGGCTTAGAATAACAGTTACATTTAATCGGTAATAAATGCAGCAGAATAAATGCTATTAAGAACTTTTAAGAACAGAGCAAAATAAGTAATAAAGTAGGAAGAAACACAAGCACAGTAAAAGCAGATGAATAAAGTGCAAATTTTTTTTCTCTCTTTGTATAAGTTAGAAGGAGCTAAAGACACTAGACTGGGAGGAGTGTCACTGATCAAATATACAGTAGGGGTGGGCAGTTGCAAAGCCACCAAGTATAAAAAGAAAACACCAATAGGGAGGGCATGGTGGGGGAAAATAGCATTTCCAACTCAGAAAAATAGCACTTTCAACACAGATCAGAAGCCAGCAAATGTTATAGATCTAAATCAATCAAGCAAAAGCAATTAGGATACTGTAGAACTTTGGAAAGAAGTGCCAACAAATATACTTATCAACTTATATTTCGAGTTGTTTCAGTAGCACTCTGTCAGAACTCAATTAGATTCAAGCAGTGAATGCAGAGGTAACAAACAGGGAATCTTAATTATACTAGCAAGCCTTGAGACAATCAGATAAAACACACAAGTTGTTTGGCCAGTATTTAACAGAGCAGGATTAAGGGTGGGGAAAAATAGCACTTTCAACTCAGAAAAATAGCACTTTCAACACAGATCAGAAGCCAGCAAATATTATAGATCTAAATCAATCAAGATTTATAAACAAACTATTCTCTGCCAAATATCCCAAATCACAGTTTTATCCACCTCCTCCCCTTGGATCCAAGCTAAAATACCAAATTGTTCCTCCTAATACACAAGCATCAGTAAACCTCGATCACATGCCACAACCCACAGCTTCCCAGAAACAAAAAACTGCACCATACAACAGCTGCCAGACACAACTGTATCTACACACACCATGTCAGGCTTAACTAAACAGCACGCAAAACTATGATACCTGCCATACTAAGTTTAGACACAATTATAATGACATTTATACTAGCTTCCAGACACAGCTGCATCCACACATACCATATCAGGTTTGATAAAACAGCACTTGTAGCTGTGATATCTGCAATAATTGATATTAAATAGAAGTTATGTTCTTACCATAACGTTCCATGTTAGTTGTCTTCTTCTCGCCTTCTTTCTTGCTGGATGGGTTCGGAGCCGACCTCGGCTCCGACTCGGCCACTCTAAAGCTCGAGAGTTGGTTCCACCAGCTCGAGGCCCCCCTTATATCCCACAATGCTAGGCGTGAATTACCTCAGATCCCGTTTGTGAGCTAGGCCCAGCTAATAATACAACCAGGAAAAAACTGGAAAGGAATCCACCTCTATAACGAAGGGAAGGAGAAAGGGTGACCTAAGCCTGATGTAGGAAAAAAATGCACAGTAGAGCATATACCTATCGCAAAGAGGTGGTAGAAAGAGAGGTCACAATCAAACTCCTCTAGGTCTGTCCAGGCCAGGGGGAAGGAGGGTGGGACGCAAGAAAGAAGGCGAGAAGAAGACAACTAACATGGAACGTTATGGTAAGAACATAACTTCTATATGTTAAGTTGTCTATCTCGCCTTCATTCTTGCTGGATGGGACCGCGTCCCTAGCACCTTGTCCCGGGTGGCCTAACGGAACAGACTCTTGAGCACAGTGGAACCAAAATTAGCTCTATGCCTAGAAGCTAAATCCAACTTATAATGTGAAATGAAAGTGTGAGGAGTAGCCCAAGTAGCTGCTGCACAAGTGGTGTCTATAGGCAGTCTGTCTTGGAAGGCTATAGAAGTAGCCAAAGCTCTGGTGGAATGGGCTTTAGGTTTGTTAGGTAGCTTTTGGTGTCTTATTTCATAGACAATGGAAATTAGAGATGTTAGCCATCTAGATAGTGATACCTTAGAAACAGAAAGTCCCTTTCTGCCTTCTGCATAAGAGACAAACAGCTGGTCAGATTTTCTGAATTGTTTGGTTCTATCCAAATAGTACCTTAACTGACGATGAACATCTAGCCAATGCAATTTTTGTTCAGACCTATTAGAATATTCTGGAAAAAACACAGGGAGGTCAATGCTTTGATTTAGGTTAGACGCCGAGGCTATTTTAGGTAAAAAGGACGGGTTGGTTCGTAAGGATACCCTGTCCTTATGGAACAACAGATACGGACGTCGACAGCTGAGTGCATGAAGTTCTGAAACTCTTCTAGCTGAAGTAATAGCTACCAGAAAGAGAGTCTTCCATGATAGCAATTTTAAAGAACAGGAAGCTGCAGGTTCGAAGGGGAGAATCAAGGAACTGAGAACTAAATTTAGGTCCCAAGGAGGAGGAGGATTTCTTATAGGAGGTCTGAGTAGAAAAACTCCCTTCAAAAAGGCTTTGCAAAGCTTGTGGGACATTATGGCAGACTCTGAGACGCCCACATGAAAGTTAGAAATAGCTGCCAATTGAACTTTAAGAGTAGAAGGAGATGAACCTGCATGGAAGAGTTCAGCTAGAAAATCAAGGACTATTTGGATGGAAGCCGTGAAAGGATCTATGTCCCTTCCTTGAGCCCAATAGGCGAAATGTTTCCACTTACTCAGATAAATCTTTCCAGTGGAAGATTTATGGGAAGCTATCAAAATATCTCGAACAGCGTGAGATATTTGAGGAAGCCTGGCTAAGATTGGAATTGGAGGAACCAAGCAGTGAGGTTCAGAGAGGGGAGGGAGCGATGAAACTGACCCGACTGATGGATCAAAAGATCTGGAACTAGGTCCAGATGCCAAGGTTGCTCCAAGAGAAATTGATGAAGAAAGGGGAACCAAACCTGTCGAGGCCAGTAAGGAGCAATGAGGATCAAGGAGGCCTTCTGAGCGATAGCTTTCTGTATCACTTGAGAGATTAGTGGGAAGGGAGGAAATGCATACAGAAGTCCCCGGGGCCAAACTTGGACTAGAGCGTCTCTGCTGGGCTGGCCTGGTAGCGGGAATAGGGTGAAATAATCTTTGCACTTGCTGTTTTGGGGAGTAGCAAAAAGGTAGCAGCAAGGCTGGCCCCACTTGAGAAAAATTTTTTTCACAATAGAATCTTTCAGAGACCACTCGTGAGGCATGAGGATAGCTCTGCTCAACTTGTCCGCGATTTGATTGGACTTCCCGGGGATGTGCGTTGCTATCAGAAACCGCTGAGAAGAAATAACCCATTGCCACAGTCTGAGTGCTTCTCGACATAGGGGATAGGACCTGGTTCCGCCTTGTTTGTTGATATACCACACTACAGACATATTGTCTGTTTGGATTGCTATCGTTCCCAAGGGAAGAGAGTCTTGAAGGGCTTGCAACGCTAAAAGCACTGCTCTCATCTCTAGAACATTTATGTGCAAGTGGCATTCGTCTGGTTGCCATGTGCCCTGGACAGTTCTGCCCTGATAATGCCCCCCCCACCCGATCAGGGAGGCGTCCGTTGTCAGAGTAGCAACCGGAGGGGGAGGAACAAAGGGTCTTCCCAAGAAGAGCTGAGGGGAAGACATCCACCACAGAAGATGATTCCTGCATGTTTGTGTAATCATAATGGTGTGGGACATCGGAAGTTGCTGGTATGACCATTGTGTGAAGAGCATCCATTGAAGGATTCTCATGTGGAATCTGGCTAATGGAAGCAGAGGTATGGCAGCCGCCATAATCCCCAATACTTTCAGAACTAACCTGGCTTTGACTCTGTTGCTGCTGAAGAGGAGCGAGACCAATTTGTGTATGTCTGTTATTCTCTGATCTGTTAGCCTCGCAGACATGTTGACTGTGTCTAGATTTGCGCCTATGAAGGTAATAACACGACAAGGCGACAAAACAGACTTTTCGCAATTTATTGAAATGCCTAAGTTTTGACAAATGCGAAAGGTGTAGTCCCTGGCCATTAGAAGAAGATGCTTGGTGGGAGCTGTGAGGAGCCAGTCGTCTAAATATGGAAACACCTGGAATCATTGACGTCTCAGGTGAGAAGCTACCACTGCCATGCATTTGGTAAACACCCGGGGGGCTGTGGTGAGACCAAAGGGCAGGGCTCTGAATTGAAAATGACTGGTTCCCAGCCTGAAGCGGAGGAATCTTCTGGAGCGCCTGTTCATTTTATATGATAGTACGCATCCTGAAGGTCTATAGAGCACATCCAGTTTTCCTTTCCCAATAGGGGAAGGATGGACTGTAGCGTGACCATCCGAAATCTTGTTTTCTTGACCGACTTGTTCAAGATACTGAGATCCAAAATTGGTCTCCAGTCCCTGTTTTCTTTGGAACTAAAAGAACCTGGAGTAGATTCCGGATCCTTGCTGGTCTGCTGGAACTGGCTGAATTGCTCTTTTTGCCAGCAGCTTTGAAATTTCCAAAGCTGCAAGATCCCTTTGAGCGGGTGGAACATCTGGAAGGAATTTTTTTGATCGGTTTGGAATGCGAACGAAGGGAATGGAATAGCCTTAGGAAATGATGGACTGTACCCACTTGTCTTGAGTTAGGGATAGCCAGGCTTCTGGGTACAGTGACAATCTTCCCCCGACTGCCTCCGAAGGTGGACAGTCGGGCAACACCTCAGGGATGCTGAAAAGGCTTATCGGAAAAGGTTTCTCGATTGCCCTGGTTCTGCGGACCCCCTCTGCCTCTAGGGCGACGTCTACCATTATTGTTCCCTCCTCTGCCTCTGGAGGGGAACCGACTCTGTGCGTCAGGCAAATTCCCTTGAGATTGTTTGCGGAACCACATTTTTCCACTTTTCTGGCCTTTGGGGTAAGGTCTAGAAGGAGTAGAAAAACGGACTCCAATGGCAGATAGAGTTTTGCCATCCGTCTCGCACCTAGTCAAGGTTTCTTTCACCTGAGGACCAAAGAGAGATGATCCATCAAACGGGGAATTAGTGAAAGACGTTTTAAAGGGGTCCGCAAAATTGCATAGTCGCATCCAGGCATGCATGTAAGGCGACACCTGTCCCTACGGCTCTGCTCGCTCCATCAGCCGCATATGAAAGGAGGCGCATGGAGGAGTTAGCTATCGAATTCAGGGTAGTCAGCTGGGTTTTCATTTTGTCCTGAAAATCTGCAGCTGTAGGATCCTTCAACATCTCACTTGCTTCCTTGATCAAGTCTCTCTAGAGACAGGTGAAATGGCATAGGTAGTTCAGCGAACGCATTGCAAAGGTCGCTGACGAAAACATCCGCTTCCCATACCTGTCCATAGACCTAGATTCTTTGTTAGGGGGATGAACAGGTACTGAAGGATCAGCTAGTTCCTTCTTGGTGGCAGCAGCTACCACCATAGCATCCACAGTAACACCCTTGGTCAGAAATTGTTTGTCAGATGGTGCTGTTATAAATTTAGAAGGTCTCCTGGGGGTGGGGTCCACTGAGTCAGGAGCCGTCCAGGCTTTCTTTGCCACCACCTGCATGAGGGGATCAAAGTGCGGCGGGGACACCCAGGAGGTGGAAGGGCGAGAGCCAAACGCCTCAAGATACACAGATTCATCCTCCGAAGGGTTAAGGGCTGGCCAATTTCCCCTCTGTTTCAGGATCTCTAGAATGTCCGCAAAGGAGACCTCTTCAGAAGGGGAACGGGGGGAACCCTCGGAATCCTCTAAATCTGTGTCAGAGGTGACAGACTCAGGTGAGTCTATGTGTTTCCTCTTACACTTTCTCTTCCTAGGGGGCTCCTCTGCCAATTCAGGGGAGGCCTCGGAAGAGGATGAGATCCCCACAGGGGACTCTTGAGGAGCTGGCTCTCTGCGGTCTGGGATGAGGGAGTGAGTAGACATCACCTGAGGCACCGAAGAGGGAGGGACGGAGCCGACTGTGGAGTTGAACAAGGTTCCAACACTCTCCGCATGACCTCGAACGCACCCCTGTCAGGCAGAGCCAGAGGTCCCCGCTCCAAGAAGCTGAGAACCTCCCTCGGCACCGACAGAGATGGCTCTGAGGCCGATGTCGGAGCCAAACTCACCAGCGCCGAAGCACCGAGAGGGAGAGGGGGGTCGGACAAGGGTCCGATGCCACTCACCCCCTTGCAGCCGACGAGGGAAGTCCGGCGCCGAGATTCTTCAAAAGAAGAAATCGGAGCCGACGACGGAGCTGAAGACAAATGTATCGGCTCTGACGCTACCACAGTCTCGGTTCCGAGACGCCCCGGCTCCGAGCTCAAAGGAGTCGGAGGAGGAATATTTAGAGGAATAGGTTGAGGCATCGACTGATGAGTCGGGCTCTGAAGCATTTGGGACAGTGCCTCCGACTTTAGAAGTCGACTCACTACCCTCTGGAGGTCATGATCCGAGAGCCTTGATGACCTGGAGGAGTGAGATCTGTGGCTCCGTTCAGACAGCAAGGGAGACGCTGGAGCCGAATGAACGGAGCCAAGGGATGGTGACCTCGACCTCTTTCTAGATGTCGGCTCCGATGGTCTGATCGGAGCCGAGCCAGGAATTTCCAATACCTCGTCTCCAGCCGGAGCCGAGGGAACCACAGAAACTGTAGTCAAAGACTCATCGGCTCCAGCCGGAGCCGATGTAGCAGTAGGCTTCGAAGCCTTAGGCCTCGACTCAGAAACTGGAGTCGAGGTCTTAGAAGCCTTGGAAGGTTTTCCCGATGAAGCAGTTAGGGAACCTTCAGGCTTGAGCAAACCCCTGAGGATGAGTTTGTTCTTTCTTTCCTGCAGGACTCTGGGGCTGAAGCCATGGCATACAGCACAAGAGTCCTGCAGGTGTAAAGGTCCCAGGCAGTACACACAAGAAGTGTGACCGTCTGTCAGAGACATTTTCTGACAGCACGAGTCACACTTCTTGAAGCCTGAGACCTTTGAATCCTTGGACATTTTCAAGGAATAGAAGTGTAATCACCACACAAAACACACACACACCGATTACACTATCAGAAAGGTAAATTAACTAAAAGCTAAAGAAATTAGTTATTTATACAAAATAAATCCCTACAAAACACATACACACCACTATCAGGGATAGAGGGCCCGAAGGCCTAAGGAAAGAACTTATCAGTTCTTGTGGGAAAGGGGCTTGATAAGGGTAGAAAGGATAATATCCACTACACTATAGCTAAAAGGGAAAAAACTAAGCTAGAAAAAAGGGTTTAAATAGCTTTAAAGACTGTCTAATACCACTGACCTGAGCCGGTAGAAAAAACAACACCTCGATCGCTGTAGCGGCAAACGAGATCTGGGATAATTCACGCCTAGCATTGTGGGATATAAGGGGGGCCTCGAGCCGGTGGAACCAACTCTCGAGCTTTAGAGTGGCTGAGTCGGAGCCGAGGTCGGCTCCGAACCCATCCAGCAAAAATGAAGGCGAGATAGACAACTTAACATCTATATTTAGACAGAATAATGATGACATTTGTATTAAGAGCTTGCTATTATTATTTAACCAGGATATACATGACATTTCTAAATCATACTTTAACTGAAGAAGGTATTAGTATCCATGACAGCATTTATTTTTTCAAAACACTCTAGTGTTACTGCTATTGTATATGATGTTAATTTGTTACATTTGAGTCTGAACTCTGATGAATGGTACCTTGTTGAATTAGTTATTTAATTACTTAAATTATTATAAGTGAAATCAATGAAAAATGAACAAGATAAGTATTCATTGAGTTCAAGTAGGGGAATATTCATTGAGTTCAAGTAGGGGAATAAAAACGTCTATGTTTGTATTATATGTTGCTTTGTTTGGCTTATATATAATGTAAATAATAACTCATCTTGACCTACCTTTGTTTGTGAAGAATTATTGGATTCTTTGAACATTCTGAATAAATCATTACTGTTTCTCAGTTGTTTAAGAAGCCCTCCTTTTTTTTTAAATAAAAACAGATGGCAAGTGATGTACCATATCAGTTGATACGTTGAGAGATGTAGTTGTAAGAGTTATTTTTTGGGACAGCTATCTTGGAATCAGTTTTTTGTTTCTTCTTTCTAGCATCAGTCCAAGGATTTGTTTCTTTTATTCTTTTAAGAGTAGGGGCCATCCATTCCATTTCTTCTGGGATATACACTATGTTGTTTTTGATGACTATAGTAGCTTCTTCTAAGTCATTAAAGGTTCTCATCTCATTGGCAAAAAGTATTTTTATCTTGGCTGGAAAGGCCGTCTCTGCTTTAAAGTTTTGTTTCAACAGTTTTATTATTAGCCAGACTTTTTTCCTTTGTTCTTGTATTCTGGAAGAGTAATCATTGTCAAACTTTATCAGGGTTTGATTGTATTTTAAGGGTGATTTTCTCCAAGCAGATTTTAATATTAGTTCCTTGTCCAGAAATGAAAGAAATTTTATAACTATGGATCTAGGTGGAATATTTTTTGAGTTAGAAGCAGGTTTCCTAAATGCTCTGTGCGCCCTTTCAATTCCAAATGAAAGTTCTTCTTTCAAGTCTAAAAATTCAGGAATCCAGGTTGTTAAGAATGAAATAATGTTTTTTCCTTCAGTGTTTTCAGGCAGACCAAAGATCCTTATGTTGTTTCTCCTTTCCCTGTTTTCTAAATAATCTATTTTGTTAAGCAGCCATGTATTCTGTTTAAGCAGAAATTGTTTTTGGAATTCTTCCTGTTTGAGTCTCCCTTCAATGTCATTTAGAGAAGTCTCTATATTTGTTATTTTTGTATGGTGTTGCTGTAGTAGTTACTTAAGAGTATCAGTCTGTTCTTGAGAATTTAATTTGAGGTTTTCCAAGTCATTTTTAAAGGCATCCATCTTCAAAGATAGTTCCTGTAAGGTATATGTCATCAGTTGCAGTTCTTTTTTCAAAGCAGCATCTGGATGAGAATTCTTTGAGTTGTTCATATTCAGTGGCTCAATATATCACCAAGTTACTTGACAGGAACATTTTTGTATATCTCTACCAAAATTGATATTTATGTAGTTTAGTAGTTTATCTATAGATTTCTGATGTTTTAAACTTGAAAATAATAAACATTTCCTGTATTATACTAGTTTATGGAGCTCTCAAAATTCACTGCTCTGAGTTGGCCATCTAGGCTCCACCCCCAAGAAGTGGGTTTTAAAAGTGGAAGCATTAGGTTTTCAGGGACTTAAGGTCCCCGGTAGAGTGGGATTTTTTCCTGGGAGGCCTGATATGGAGGATACCTTTTAAGAAATTGAAATTGCCTGACCCCATAACTTGAAGAAAAAGCAGGATAAATAGGCAGGCAGAAATGGCTGACAAATGCAGCTTAATAGAGATGCATGCTAAAGCTGAATGGAACACCTCAAACAAATATTTGAGGATAAAGGGGTCCCAGTTTGATGAATCCTGTCCTCTGTTGCAACACTGTATAGTAAACTCCCTCTTATCTGGCCTCTCTTTAACCAGCCATCAAATTTCTGCTGTAGCCCTAGCAAAAGACAACAGAGAAGAACAACACTTCCGCCTCCTCTGGGCTAAATAATGACAGAGTTTTAAACTTGATATTCATTAGAAAAATGCATACTAACACAAATCCTGTTATTCTTGATTTTTAACCTATGAATGCTATTTTGTATTCTTTTTCTGATTAACCAGCCATTCATTTATCCAGCCTAAGGTCCGGTCCCAGTGAGACCGGATAAGAGGGAGTCCGCTGTATAGAAATAAGACTTTCTTGTTGCATGTTGCCTCCTTGATCTCCTTTAACATGTCCCTAGAGAAAAGGAGCCTGTAAGAAACTGGAATCTTATCATCCAGACTCTGAGGATCAGTGTTTCCAAGTTGGGATGAATGAGACAGCCCTTTTTGTTTGTGTGAGCAAATAAATCTTTTGGGGACAACATTTGCCAGCCCTTAGCTGAGGAAAAGAAGGGAGAATGAATGTTGTCTGGGCTAAAAGGGAGTCGCAAACAATATATTTGGATTCTGTCTCTCTAACCCTTCAGGAGGACCTTTGGAATAAGAGGAAAGGAAGGGATGTAGTAATTTCCCTTTCCATGGAAAGATGTTCATTTTCCAAGCTTTCTTGCAAGGAGTTGTGGAGCAAAAGAGTCTGGACTAATTGTTCAGGATGGAAACAGAAAGATCTATCTCAGGGTTCCCCACTAATGGACGATTTGAAAGAAGACATCTTCCATGGATCATCAACCCACTTTTTTCCCCATTTTCTACATGAGGTGAGGGTGTCTTGTCAACTTTCTTAGACAGTCATACCTGACTGTCACAAGTCTCCTCTCTCACAATCCATCAATCTCTTTGATGGATGTCCTTGTTTCCTCTTGTCTTCTTTCTGTTTGTCCCAAATCTTTGTCATCTAGACCAATGTAGTCTGCTCTCTTTGACCTTCTGTGCAATTGGACCTACTTGGGTTCCTACTCTGTCTTCATTTTTTTGTCTGTCCCACAGTGTGCATCTTATCACCCACTTCAAGCACTTCATCACCTCTACCTTTGTCAACTGCTCTGCTTTCACTGCTCTGGTTTCTCCACCATACAGTAGTTCTGGTCCCACCACTGTTTTGTGCACCCTTATTTTCAACTTCTTAGGTATTTTTCTGTCACACAGTACCCTTGTCACTCTATGCCAGTTTGCAGACCCTCTGATTCTAGCTTTGACTTCCTCATTCAGGCTTCCCTTCTCCTCACCCACCCCTCCTTGATACCCACAGCTGTTAATTTGTTCAGCTATTTTCCCTTCAATTTCACTTTTCAGTGGTTTGTACTCCATTTCATCCCATGTGTCTTCAGTTTTGCATTCCATTTCCCTTTCAGAGTCTGCCTGTAATGCCACATTGTCTGCATTCAGTAGCTTTGTAAATCTGTCCTCTCCGACCTGTTTGCTAATGTAGTCCTTCACCATTATGAACAGCAGTGGGCTCTGAGATGAACTCTGATGCACACCCACTCTGTCAGAACCCCTATTGTGAGTCCAAAAACCAGTAGCACTTGTATCATTGAATCCTTGCACATAGCTTACAATAATTCTAACATTGTATCTGGGACTTGGAACCCTCACAGCACTGTCTAAATCAGCTTTCCTGACACCTTGTCATATGCTTTCTCCAAGTCTTGCAATGCTCATGTGGAACCTCTCTTCATCTCTAGCTTTTCTTCAACTTTAGCTTCTCCTGAACTATTTGTCTCATTGCTTTGGTTCTGCTCAAATAATCTGACATTACATCCCCTCAGAACTGAATTCAAACCGCATTCTAGATGAAGATTGTGTTAATAGCAATGTCTCACGCTGTCACTGCAAGCCTGCAAAGGTGTTATGACTTAGTAACCTCTTGTTTGTTGATCATACCACATGAATGTCGTCACTGCAGTCCAAAGGTGATGAAAAGTTGAGTCTGGCAAAATTAATCATTTGGAATGCGGATGATATTAACTCCAGGACTTCCACAATTTCTCTTGCAGACTTCATTTATAGATTTGTGACAATGTCAACTTTTTCTAGAGAGAAGGCAGCCATCCTATTGAAAGTGTAAGTAATATTAGCTACTGACTGGATGATAGATTGGATTTCCTTAGGTTTAGAGCAACTCCTAGACTGAGAACGACACTGGTTGCAAATTTTAAGTTTTGTAGAGTCTTGAAGTCTGAGGAAATTTTCCAAGTATGGGTAGACACGGATACCGTGGTGTCCTGCAGAAGGCTATTACAGGAGCTAGTCACTCAGTGCAAACGTTTAGTGCTGTAGAAAGTCCAAAATGCAAAGCACAGTAAATTTGAAAGTGATAACATTAAGCAAAGAATCTTAAGAATTTTTTGTGATTTGGATGAATAGAGGTATTCAGATCCAGGGTAACCAGAAACGCTTGGGATAAAATCAGAAGAAAGAAGTTTTGAAAGGTTGTCTTAAATTTTAGGGCTGATGTGTTCAGAGTGGATAATTCCAGAATTGTAAAAACTCTTCTTTTTAGATGCTCCTAAATGCTTAATCCCTTGCATGGATCCACTCTAGTTATCTATGGTATGATTCCAGTTATTCTCATTAGGGTTAATATATAATTGTCAACCATAGGATGATTAATTTCAGTATCTAACCAAATGGGCTAGGTTAATTTGAGCACAAAAGGGAAATCGGCTAGGCTTAAAATGGCATGCAAGGTCTTTCTGTATTTTCTCTGTTTTCTATGAATTTATGTATGTTTATTTCTGTGAATTTTATCCAATTGGTAGGTCAGTTTGTTTTATAGTGGCTTTTAGAGGATTAACTAGCTAGTACAGAGTACTGCTGTAAGCATTAACATCCATTTTGTTTTTCACCAATGCATTCTTTTTAACTGGCTGCTGCTTGTGTTTAGATAGGTAATGATAAGTGTCAGATTCTGTGAAGGCTACATTGTTGTTGTTACAGTTTGCTATCTATCCAACCCGCAAACATTTTGGAAAAATGTAAACCAGCTACTGAAATCCACCCAAAAGGCTACCCCCAAACCAACCACCCCTGCCACTAAAGTTCCCATCGAAACACAATTCAACTCCCACTTTGTGAAGTCAATTCTATCCTTAGTATCACAGGACAGTTCCTTCCTCACTATCCCCCCAACACAAGTAACACTAACACAAGCTTTACCCTAAAAACCGTTTCCACCACTTCAATCAAAAGCATGCTCTCCAAACTAAAAACCTCATCAACAGCAGCTGACCTACTCCCCACCTATTTCTTGAAACTCACAGCAGATGCTATTGCTATCCCAGTCTCCACTCTCATAAACAGATCAGTTGTTGAAACCTATGTGCCCAAACTCTGGAAAATATCCTATGTTACACACATACATAAAGGCGGGACCTCCACTGAACTTAATAACTACAGACCCATTGCTTTACTCTCCCCCCTGGCCAAAATCCTAGAAAAATGCATCCATACCCAGATGCTAAACTATTTCCTAGACAGCAACATCCTGTCACCTACTCAGCATGGTTTCAGACCTGCCCATAGTACTACTACAGCCCTCCTCTGCTTCACAGATGCAGTAAACCGTCTCAAAAATGAAGGCCTACAAGTGTCAACTCTTTTTTTTGGATATGTCCAAAGCATTTGACACAGTCTCACACCAAATCCTGCTAAACAAACTAAACCAATATCATCTATCAAATTCAACTCTTACCTGGTTCCAAAGCTACTTAACTGACAGGTACCAAGCTGTGAAATGGGAAAATTCTCTCTCCTCAGCTGTCCATAACTATAGGAGTCTCACAGGGTTCTATCTTAGGACCACTACTATTCACAGTCTTCACAAATGACCTCCATACCTCCACACAGCATGCATCTATAATTCAGTATGCAGATGACACTACCTTAATCTGTGCTGCACAAAACATTCTCACCCTCCTGCAAACAACTCAACTAGCATTCTCTGACATTGAAAACTACCTTGCCAAAGTCCAGCTTATCCTCAATCCAAAGAAAACTCAGCTTATGATTATAACCAGTTCTAACAAAAACACTAGCAATCAATTCACTGTCTACTCCACAAATGCTACTCCAATTGCTCCAGTGGCACAGGCTAAGCTATTGGGAGTAACCATAGACTCCCACCTAAAATTTGATGGTCATCTCAACTTAACTATTAAAAAAGTACATGCCAAACTGGGGTCACTCTACCATATCAAACTATTTCTTACCAACAACACAAGATCAGCAATTGCTCGCTCCCAACTTCTATCCATCCTACTCTATGCATCTGCCATTCTGACTAATTTTAACAAAACTGAACTAAGCAAAATGGAAGCCTGCTATAACAGAATTGCCCGCTTTGCTGCAAATTGCTCATATAGAACTCATCACTGTACTGCTTTGAGATAGCTCCACTGATTTGAACTGCCTAACCTACAATCAGCTCTGCCTCTGTCATTCTGTTACCTCCCCAATAAGTGTCCTGCCCTCAAAAACCTAGTACAACATCACTCAGCCAAAAGGCTTCTTAGATCATCAAACAAACTACTACTAGAAGTCACCAACAGCTACAATAGCTGTGGAGATGCACTATATAGTAGTTCGGTGGCTAAAAAATGGAACTCTGTCCCTACTAGCATTCAAAACACATCATCCAAAGCCTCCTTTAAAGACCTCATCAGGCAACATCTCAAGCAAAGTTGGCAGTGCCATGATTGCTCCCCAGGCTAGTGAAAGTGGATAACATATACATACTAAATCTAGAGCACTTGATAATAGTTTTCACTCTTACTCACAAACACTGGCTAATCTACAATGTATGTACTGTACCTGTGTACTATGTATGTATTCTACCTATGTTCCAAATTTCAGCTGTACACCACAAATCTATTAATTACCTTTATTTTTAAAATTAATATTTTTTTGTTTGTTCTCTCCACTGTAACTGTTTATGTGTCGCATACCACTCTAAAAACATGTCTCTTGTAATTTGTGTGTATACTGATCATGTCCAAATAACTAAATGTGTCTGTAATTTTTCTTTGTGGAGCTTTTCTCCCCGGGACTCTGCTGAAAAAGGGCCTTTTTGGCTCAGTCAGACACCCCTGGTTAACAAATGTAAAATAGATAAAATAAATAAATGTTAAATAGGATAAAGTACTTTTTGCCACAATTTATAATGACACTTATTTCAAATGCTGTATCTAATTTTGAACTTGCTGAGAATATGAAGTGTTATCCTCTCTGAGAGGTATGTACTGACCTTTGTGCCTTCTAGAATATTGTTGGACTGCTTCCCTTCCCTTCTTTTCTGCTATCTAAGTCTTCCTTCCTAAACTAACACATGCATAAAGCTGTTTCATAACAGTCTATTACTAACTCGCATCCCTAACTTTCTTACAGGTGCTTGCCCTAGTGTTATCTGCCAACTGCACAGGATGAATTCTGGGTTGGTCCTGACCTCCACCCCTTCACTGAAAGAAGCAATTTCTGGACACTCCTGTAAAGTTTGTCACGGCATGTCTTCACCTGTTCAAGTCTATTACTGAAACGCTGCTCCAGGTGTTGTAATAAGGCTGTAAAGGCTGAAAGCTTCCTTACTCCTCCTCTTGGCAGAGTGCAGTTTAATAGCTCATCCTCATTACCCAGGGAAACAGGCTGCGTTTTCTCAAATGCCTGCAAGTTAACTAGGTCTCATTCGCATGTTTAATCTGAAGTTCAACTTGCACACTTGTTTCTGATCTTGAAGGTGTACACCCATAACTTTAGCAATTAAGGAAGCTTAGTTTTAGTTAGTTTTTATTACCCCTTTTCCCACCCCCTTATTTATTTCTTTGTTTGCCTGCTTGCATGAACTCTGCTTGGGCTGTGTGGCCTCTGTATCTCCTGCATTCATCTTGCACATTTTCACTGATCGATTCCAGGTGGGGGAAGGTGTGTCCCACTATGCTCCCCTCAAACCCCCAGTTGCCCAGCCATCCCCTGGACTCTTCAATTTATACATCACTACCTCCGCCATCCCCCTTACCACTTCTGTCCACCCATTAAAGGGACACTTCTACATCCTACTTCCTCAACCACCTCATTGTGATATTTTCCCACCTTAAACTTCTATACAGCTTCATTACCATCCACATTTAAATCCCCTTCACCTTCCCATATATACTTACTAGTCCTCTACCATCCTCACAAACTCTCACGTCTTACTTTCAGAACTCCTTTTCTACCCCACGCTCCTCAGTGCTTCTCCACCTCCCCATCTTACTCTTCCTTCAACACACTACGCTACACCATCTTTAACCCCATCTCTCAACCTACTCTCTCCTAGAATACCACAAGGCTCCACAATCACCCACTTGAACCCCAAGACCTACACTACCCATTTATAACCTCAATTCACCACCTACCACTCTCATTCAACTACAGCTTCACCAACTCTTATCTCGAAATCTACCAAACCCCAGAAATCCCACCTCAAACTTCCTAGCACCTCTCAAAATTCACCCCTATCCTGCTAATACTCCGCCTCCTCAGGTCAAACACTGAATCCATCCAGGCCCCTCCATTCCATAACACCCATAACCTTTCCCGCCACCGCCCCTTCTCCTGAGCATTAATTGACTCCCAAAGCATCTGTAACAACCTTGATCAGGCAAGCACCTTCTTACAACCTACTCTCCCAACATCAAAGCTGTCACCGAAACATGACTCAAACAAGATCATCCTAATTTTCAGCAACCAAGACACCAAACCTGACAGTAGACAAGGTAGAGGCACTCTCATTCTTTATAAAACCAACTTTAAACCAACTATCATTGCACAAGAAAATGCCTACCCAAGTTCTGAACCCAGCTGGATCCTTCTAAAATTGCCCTCCCTAAAGATAATTTGCCTTCTAGTAGCAGTTGCCTACCTTCCTTCTCCAGTCTCACTTAGCAAATTTAAATCCCTTATTCTTACTATTACCATATCTGCCCAAACGTATAAACATATTGTTTTTTGTAGGTATTTTTAACCTAAACTACCTAGGTCCCATGAACAGTGACATTACTGCATTCCTAGCCAATATCAACCTGATACAGTTAGACAATGATGCTACTCATCCAGATTTACAAACCAACAACCGCTCCCTCCTGGATCTACTAATCACCAACAGTCCTACCATCATCTCCAATATATCTGTTTTTCCACCCTCATTCAGTAAGCACTCAACCAAATTATCCATCAGTCACCAAAACTGCCCCCCAGAATAGTTACCTTCAAACCTTAATCCACCATCAATACAGAAAACCTCAAAAAACCTAGCAACTTCTGACTGGTCTCCCATTACTAACTTACAAAGCCCCAGCTTGGCTACAATAGCTCTGACACACCTTCTTTCAACTTCAGGACGGATTCTTCCCTCTCATACAGTGTCTTTTCAAATGCAACAAAACCCCACTGGCTAACCAGCTGAAAGCTCTGCTCAAACTTGGGACAATGCTTGGTCTTCATGGAGACAAAACTCCTCACCAGAAAATCTTACTGTCTTTACCTCTGTACATAACCTAGCTAAGCAAGCCATATGCAGGCACAAAACCAACTACTGCAAAATCAAGAAACTTCTTGTTTTAGTCATTGTTGGCAGGAAGTAAATCCTCTCACTGGTCTTAAATCCACTGGCGACACCTCCTCTCCTATCACCAGCCAGATCTTTAAAGGGCAACTCTCAACCTGTGACTTTCTCAAAGAATTCAGCCACCTCCCTAGTACCGCAACCTTTGCCTCTCACACCAACTCATCTAGCCCCCACCCCTTTATCCCCCTCTTCTATTTTAAGAAAATTACACACAATCTTGTTCCCCTTCTAGAAGACATACCCCTGGATGCACCCCCTGGTGCAGACAACCTACTCCCTTGGTTTATATCATTCTGGAAAAACGTCTTTGTAACACCTATTCTACATATTTATAACCTCTACTTAATTCAAAATTCGATGCCAGACATATTGGAAAACTGCTCTGGTTAAACCCCTTCCCAAATCATCTCAGCCAGATAATTACCACCCACTTCTGCCCTATTTCCACCCTCCCTACACTTGGGAAAATACTTGAAAACCTAATCTACAATCAACTATCCACTTGCATCTAGCAGTACCACTGCTTCACTCTTAAACAGCATGGATTCTGGGCTAGCCATAGCCCAGTGGACAGCACTGTGGTCACTTATAGATGAGATCCTTCACAACATGGATAAAAGAAACCTTTCAAGAGTGTTCTTCATTGACTTTACCTAAGCTTTTGATCTAATTGACCACATCCTGCTCCTTCTTTCTCTCTCTAAGAAATCAGGGTTAGCCCCAGCACTGTCACCTGGTTCCAACATTTCTTAAATAGGTATTTCAGAGTCAAATTAGGCCCATCCCTGTTGCCTCCTGCAACCTTTACCGATTACCCCAGTGGTCCATAGTTGCCCACCTTTTGTTTTCAATCTTTAACAAGCTGCTCTCTGATCTCCCCAACCTTCCTATTGTTCCTTATGCAGATGACATGGTTATTCTTTGATCTACACCCTCACATTCAACTATTCAAACCCAGCTTCAGTCTGACCTTCACTTCCTTAAATCTTGGCTAAACAACCATAAGGTACTCCTAAACCCCTCTAAAACAAAAAGTATGATATTTGGAACCTCAAAGCTGAAAAAGACTCCAAAAAAATCTCAACATCACAGATCTCAACAGTTGCCCATTAGAAACCACCACACCCTTTAAATACTTAAGTGACTGGTCTAGCCACAAACCTAAGTTCAAAAGCCACATAGAAAACACCAGTAAAAAGATTAGTTCTGTCTTATTCTGGTCCTGGAAAATATCTCCCTTTCTCTCCAGACCAGCTAGAGCTGCAGTAGGCAAAGAATCCTCCTTGCAGAACTCAAATACAGGCTCCCCATCGTAGCCACAATCTCTAACAAAAAACAAAAACTCATCCACTCTACATTCACTGAAAACAAAATCTGCTAATTTAATTTCCAATTCCTCCCCTCAGGAAGACCACTGCATCACCCTCTCCAAGGCCAAATGGCTACCAGTCGCCTACAGAGTTGAGATACTACTAGGGTCTCTTTCTTTTTTCAAACTACTTCAACCAGGTGACTTTCCACCTCTTGCAGCCAAACTCCATAATGAAACCATCCCACCTAAAACTTCTGCAGCCTCTCCCAATTAACTCCCTCACTCCCAACAGTCCAAACTAAACTGCTGGGCCAACCATTCCTTCTCCATTCTTGTACCCAAACTCTGGCAATCCCTTCCCCTTCACCTTGAAGTTTCCTCTTTCCCCACCTTCAGAGCTCAACACAAAAGATATGTTCACCAGAAATTTGGCTGCAAGTGCTTTTCCACTGGACACACAACCCAACTCCCTTCTCACCTGCATCACTTCTACTTTGATCCTCTGTTCTCAGCTGTTCCTTCCCTCTCATATTTACTACAACAATTAATTCATGTTTGATTTTCTACTCTGATAATATGATTCTGTGCAGAGTCTGCATGTCCTCCCTGTGGTCGAGTGGATTTAAAGACATGCAGGTAGGTGCGTGCGTGCGTGTGTGTGCTTTCTTTGGAGGTTGGGCGCCAGGCTGGCAACTCAACACTGTAAAAATTCACTACCAATGATTAGCAGACTGGAGTTCTGCTGTGGCGACCCCTAACCAGGAAAAGCCAAAAGAAAGAAAGTTGTCTATGGAATTATCTAACTTCTGTGATTACTCTGTGTTTGTGAAATTGAGCCCTTTTTTTTTTTTTTTTCCTTTGGAGAATCTCTTCACCCGGGCTACACCTGCAAATGGTTTATAGTGATCAGTGTAGGACCAGGTTCTGTAATCACCTGAAGGAAAAGGTCTGTCAGAATGAGAAGAACCAACTGTTTTTGGCTTGGAAGGACCTGAGGAATTCCTGAAAGTAGAGGAGAGTTTCTTTATAGTCTTTATCCATTCTTTGCGATGACCAAAACCCAAGTGTTGGATGCCTTTTTTCCCCAAAGGGGAAGACAATGAAAGCTTCTGCCTGAAAAGCTGGGGAGACGTAGGCTAAGTTGAAGAGAGGGGTGATGGCCAGAAAACTGAATTTTTATCTGAGAAAGATCCCTTGAAATCAGAATTTGGCTTTTCTTGCCTTTTTGTAAAAAAAACCAATCTTGCCCAAATATTTTCTCAGCAGAAAGGTATGTGGGAAAAGGGACCATACTTGAAGTTGTAGTTCCTCCAGAACATAGGAATGGGAGGGAGAAAAAGCTGTTTAAAACCTTGCATTATACTGTGCTCTTAAGTTTTGAATACTTTTTCAGTAGAAGAGGGTCCTAATAGGTTAACCTTTTGTTAAAAGAACAAACTTCTAGATATGCCTTCAGAATCGGGTGAAGTTTGGAGATGAAGCCAGGAATACCTTTTTATAGGACTGAACCTGTGGCAGGTGCTCCAGAGGAAGCATCAGCAGTGTCGTACCCACGCTTGATAAAATGCTGTGCAACCTGCGTAGCAGACCTGAGCATATTCTGTATAAAGTAAACCATTCCTACTATCAGAGATGCTTGTGTATACCTTTGTCATACGTGTCTATGACCCTGCTATCCTTTGTTATTTGGTAAGTCATTAAAAGAAGGTATACGTTTGGAAGCTTTGTCTGACTTCACAGAAATAACTGCAGGGTCAGAGCAAAGTTTTTTGTACAAAATTTGTGAGTGTTTGGCACCCTACAGAACCTTTATGGCTTTTCAGGATGGTAGAGAAGCAAATGGGAACATACTAAGCAAGAGATCACTGAGACTACAAGATGCATATCCATGTCAACCTTTAAGCACACAAAGTTAAGTTTTTACTACCCTTTTCAAGCACTTAATAGGGCTTACCTCCCTATTTGTGCAGGGCAGTACATGATAACCCTAGTGTAAGTTTGTGGCTAGCCATCTAGTCGTCAGGACTAGCCTTAATGTGGCCAAGTAGTACTTTGTTTGACCTGTACTAATAAATTACTCCAGGCTAGGAATATGTTGAGTTAGGAACTTGTCTGTCCAGCGAATCTTGTTTATTTGCTTGTGTAGGTTTAAGTCCTTACTGCAGGTGCTTGTGGAGCCACTGTTTTGTGAAGCGAAAGGAAATCAAATAGGATTGGGTCTTTTTATGGCTCAAAAAATGAGACCCGGTCACCTTCCAGCAACCTGTAGGAAATTAAGTATAAGGAGAGTCATGCTAATTTGTCGGATGGTTGAAGGATTCAAGATCTTTAATTTTATTAGTTGGAAATCTTTTGGGACTTTCCAGTTGAGTAACATGTTTGGATTTGTAGGGTCAATGTATTCAATGTGTATGGTAAGGGAAGAGTAAAGTGATAGGATGACACTTGGATCTTGACGATATTCCCTTGGGAATTAACTGGGCCAAATAGGATTCCCTGACTGTGGTGGACATGTGATCGAATGAGGGAAAGCCATCCACATAGTACCTAGGTCTCATATGACTACATCTGTCAAAAGAGGAGTATCATTTAGAGCATATGAGTTTGGGAAAAAGAAGTTATGTCTTACCATAATGTTCCATCTGTATTGTTGATCCTCATTCAGTCATTACACATGGGTATTGGTTCCGACCTCGGAACCAAGCCGGCCATTTTCCAAGCTCGCGTCAGCTTCAAACTCTCGAGCTAAACTCTTACCCACAATCCCCCCTCTCCCTGTTACCTCAGATTGAGTTTGCAAGTCAAAGAAGGTAGAGGCTACCTCTGGTCAAATAACCTAAGAGAACCGGATGGTGAGATCCACTAGAAGCCACAGGAGGGGGAAGGAGGGAGGGTCGTAATGACTGAACGAGGATCAACAATACAGATGGAATGTTATGGTAAGACATAACTTCTTTATCTGATATTGTTAATCCTCGTTCATTCCTTACGCATGGGACAGAGTCCCCAGCTGCATCTTTTCCTGGGAGGGTCTCATGGAAGGACATTCCTGAGCACCATAGAACCGAAAGATGCTCTTCCCCTGGAGGCCAAATCCAATTTGTAATGATTGATAAAGGTATGAGGCGTAGCCCAAGTTTCAGCTACACAGATGTCATGTAAAGAAGCCCTGGCATGGAAGGCAGTGGAAGTTGCCACCGACCTTGTTGAATGAGCTTTCATGGTAGTAGGCAACGAGATATTGTGTTGTGTATAAATGAAGGTCACACAGTCCTTCAATCATCTAGCTAATGTGACCTTAGCAACAGCAGATCCTAATCTAGGTCCAGAAAAGGCCAAAAATAACTGGTCAGATTTACAAAAGGACCTAGTCCTGTTTAAGTAAAAATGGATTTGCCTGTGGATATCTAGGGTATGTAGGCAATACTTTCCTCTGTTTGAATGATTGGGAAAGAAAACTGGCAATTCAATAGTTTGATTAATGGACATTTCTGAGATCACTTTTGGCAGAAATGATGGATTAGTTCTCAGAGACACTCTACCTCTATGAAAAATCAAGTATGGACTCTTGATACATAAAGCTTGAAGCTCAGAAATACGTCTGGCAGAAGTAATGGTGACCAAAAACAAGGTTTTCCATGACAAATGCTTGAGGTCGCAAGAAGAGGCTGGTTCGAAGAGTGGCATTGTCAGAGCTTGTAGAACTAATGATAAATCCCATGGTTGAATAGGTTCTCTAAAAGGTGGCTTCATATGATTCACACCTTTTATGAAGGTCTTGCACAATTTGTGGGACATAAGAGAGGAATCTTGGACACCCTCATAGAAATTAGAAATTGCAGCCAAATGAACTCTAATGGTAGAGGCCGATAGACCCGAATGGAAAAGGTCAGCCAGATAGTCTAGTATTATCAACACTGGTGCTGAGAAGGGATCTACTTGTTTATCTTTCAGCCAACAGGTAAACCTTTTCCACTTGCTCAGATAAGTAATTCTAGTGGAAGACTTATGAGATGCAATGAGAATGTCACGTAATGGTAAAGAAAGATCATTCTGCCTGGCAATCAAGGGAATTGGAGTAGCCAAGCTGTGAGCTTCAGGCTGTTCAAGTTGGGATGAATCCAGTTCTGTGGATGTGAGTTCAACTCCGGGGTTGGATGGAGAATCCATGGTCAACCTAGTAGGTGAGGCCAAAGGAAGGGGAACCAAATCTGTCAAGGCCAATATGGTGCTATGAGGATCACCTTGCTCTTCAACCGACGGGCTTTCTTCAGAAACTGGGGAATGAGGGGAAAGGGTGGGAATGAGTAAAGAAGACCCGAGGGCCAATCATGGACTAGAGCGGGCCCTGGGTGACTGTCCCGGAGGGGGAATCAGGGCAAAGTAGTTGCTGAATTTGTAGTTAGTCAGGGATGTAAAGAGGTCGCAGCAAGGACGGCCCCAGCGGTGGAATATCTCCGCCACTATCAAGGGATTCAGGGACCACTCGTGAGGTTGAAGAATGCACCTGCTGAGTCTGTCTGCTATTGCGTTGGAACTCCCGGGAATGTGCGTTGCTAGAAGAAAACTGTTGGTAGCCATCGCCCATTGCCATATCCTCATGGCCTCTCGACAAAGGGGGTAAGATTTGGTTCCACCTTGCTTGTTGATGTACCAGACCACCGCCTTGTTGTCTGATTGAATCGCAATTGTCCAAGATGGCAGCAGTGGATGGAATGCTTGCAACGCCAGAAGCACCGCCCTCAGCTCTAGAACATTTATATGCAGATGGGCCTCCAGTTCGGACCAAGTGCCTTGGACTGTCTGTCCCTGACATAGCCCCCCCACCCCATCAGGGAGGCGTCCGTGGTCACTGTGGCCTTGGGTTGCTGGGGGGAGAAGGGGAGGCGTCCGTGGTCACTGTGGCCTTGGGTTGCTGGGGGGAGAAGGGGCGAGACCATTGTGACAGATTGTGTGTCATCCACCAATTTAAATCCTGTTTGCACCTGTGGGTTACTCAAATCATGGCTGAAAGAGGATGCTGAAAGGGATACCATTGGGTGAGCAGTAGCCATTGTAGAAGCCTCATGGGTCCAAGGCAGCCTGGCCAGGGGGACAATGGTGATGGAGGCTGCCATGGAACCCAACAGCTTTAGAACCGAGTGAGCCATGGATTTCTCCCTTGAAAGGATTGGAATCAGTTGTTGCTTTATCCTTAAAATTCTGTGCTCTGGAATGGCAGCTCTGCAGTTCTTTGTGTCCAAGATGACCCCTATGAATTCTGTCGACTGAGATGGGGTGAGATTGGATTTTTGCCAGTTTATGGTTATGCCTAGCCTTTGTGCAGCGAGGAGAGAGTATGCCAGGGCTTCTTCAGTAGATGTCTGGTGGGGGTGGAAATGAGCCAGTCGTCTAGGTATGGAAACACCTGGAATCCTTGAAGTCGCAAGTGAGCTGTGATGACTGCTATGCACTTTGTGAACACTCTGGGGACTGCAGAGAGTCCGAAGAGTGGTACTCTGAACTGGTAGTGGCTGGCTTCCGCACTGAAGCGCAGAAATCTTCTTGATGGTCTGTCCACTTTTATGTGGTAGTACACATCTTGAAGATCTATCGAGCACATCCAATCATCTTTTTCCAAAAGTGGGAGGATAGACTGTGTTGTGACCATCCAGAATTTTTGTACTCACAAACTTGCTCAATACACTGAGATCCAAAATTGGTCTCCAGTCCCCGGTTTTCTTTGGCACCAAAAATAGTTTTGAGTAAAATCCGGATCCTATCTGGTCTGGAGGGACTATTTGGATGACTGTCTTTCTTAGCAGCTTTTCTATCTCTAGTGCTGCTTCTTCAATTTGACTGGGTGGAATGTCGGGAAGGTTTTTTGAAGGGATAGGAGAAATATCGAAGGGGATATGATAACCTCTGGTTATAATCCTTTGTACCCAAGAATCAGTGGTGATGGTTAGCCAGGCAGAAGGGTACAAGGAGAAATGACCCCCAACCACCTCCAGAGGAAAGGAGTTGGGCCGCTCTTCAGGAGCGCTGGTAGGGTTGGCCAGGGAAAGAGTCCCTGGAACCCTAGTTACGTGGACCCTTCTGCCCCGAAAGGAGCATCTTCCCTGTGAGTTTCCCCCTCTGCCTCTAGGGGAGAACTCGGACTGTGTGTCACGGAAAGGACCCTGAGATTTCTTGAACCATATCTTCCCACTCTTTTGGTTTCGGGAGAAAGCACGTTGAGGGGAAGAATAATGGACATCTATGGCAGAAAGGGTCTTACTGTCCTGTTCACATCTGGCCAGTGTGCTTTTAACTTTGGGTCCAAACAACGAAGAGGCCTCAATGGGAGCGTTAAGAAAGGAAGCCTTAAAGGGTTCCACGAAATTGCGCAAGCGCATCCAGGCATGTCGTCTCAAGATCGCTGCTGAACCCACTGCTCTATTTGCTCCTTCTGATGCGTGAGATATCAGTCACATAGAGGAGTTAGATATTGACTCAGTGGTGGCCAGCTGAGAGGCCACTTTGTCACGGACCTCATCAGACACGACACCAGCCAAGGTTTCGGAAAGCTCAGAAATCAGATCCCTTTGAAGCCTGGTAAAGTGTGCCATATAATTCAGGGACCTGATAGTAAAGGTTGCTGATGCAAAGGTGTGCTTTCCTATCCTGTCCAGGGCCCGGGACTCTTTGTTAGGCGGATGGACAGTCTGGCTTTCTTCTTCTGCCAGATCCTCTTTTGTTGTGGCCGCCACCACCAAAGCATCCACAGGAAGACCTTTTGACCAATGAAGATCCGTAGCAGGAGGGGACAAAATCTTATCTGGCCTCCAGGGAATAACTTTGACGGTGTCAGGAGCCTTCCAAGCACGCTGCACGATAAGCCGGACAAGTTCAGCGGCAGGTGGAGTAACCCAGGAAGTAGGGGGCCAGGTACGAAAGGCCTGCAGGAACCCAGATTCCTCAGAGGTCAGATTAGAGGACTGCCAGTCACCTTTCTGTTTCAGGATTTTGAGGATATCACTAAAGGATACCTCAGAGGGTGACAGAGGGGATCCTTCCCCCCTCATCAAAATCTGTGTCTTCAGTGAGGGACTCCTCTGTGGAGTCCTTGTGCTTCCTCTTACACAAACTTTTCCATTGAACTTCCTCAGAGAGAGAAGCTGGGGAAGACAGCGGAAAAGGGGTTTCCTGTGGGAATATGTCCTGAGGCCCTTGCACCAGGCGTCCGCTCGGTGTGTCTTGTGAAACCAGTGTACTAGAGGAGGGTGGAAGGATAGACAGTCCAGTATCGCCAGCAGCAGGGAAAGCCTTCTCATCAGTTGGAAGGCTGGTCCACCTGAAGAGGAGTGAATGTCCAGGACAGGGGTCACCCCTCCCCTAAGTGGCTCAGCCTGACGACCTGGAGTCCCCAGATGGCTGTGGAGCAGCAAATTATGCGTGTCACAATTGACATTCTGGATCATAGCAAAACTTTCCTGCCACGAAGGCAACTGCGGTTCCTTTGTGAGATCCATAAAGGGGACCTCAGAAGGAGAAGACTGTGCCATATCCATGGACTTCAAAGGCAATGAAGGAGGAGAATAAGAAGGGGTCTTTAAAGATGGGAGATCACCTCCCAAGGAAGGATAGTTCCTGGGGGGTGGGGTACTTCTGGCCAAGAGCACCTGATACACAAGATGCAACACATCGTGTTAGGAAAGGCTTCTAGTGGACCTCACAGAGACTGAGGGAGAAACAGGCCTGTCCACAGAAGAGGCAAACTCTGTGCCTATCTCACCAGTCTGCAACGAGAACAACTGTGCCGAGAGAGACTGGACTACGGGTGCCTGCTCCAAAGAAGTCATTGGGGCCAAGGTCACGGTCTGCACCAACACAGGGATCGGTGCCGATGTGGTTGTCTGTATCGAAGCTGGAACTGACAAAACTGGAGTCAACAATAAAGGCGTCGGTTCAGAGTAAGATGTCAGAGCCGACGTGGTCAAGGTCTGCGCCGAATGAGCGGTCGGTGCCGATACAGTGGTAATAGTTTGAATCGAGGAGCCCCACAGTGCCGATATAGTGAAGGCTGCAGGAGACGTCGGAGCCAAGATCACTAATGGAGCAGAAGGTCTACGCACCGAAAGCACTGGGGCTGACTGAGTGAGCTCCGGAGCTGGAACTTTAGCCTTTTTAGGTTTTTGTTGGCGGGAGTCCCCAGCCGGGGACGAAGGCAAAGATTTAGCCTTGTTAGGAACATCCAAGATTTTCTTATGGGCTCTAGGAGAGGTTGAGGCCTCTGACCCAGAAATAGCCTCTGAAAAGGGAGATTTAAGAAGTCCCTTCAGCAACAACTTGTTTTTCCTTTCCAACAAAGTTCTATTTGAAAAATTTTCACAGATAGTACAGGGCGGGTCAACAAATAAGTGGGATGCCCCCAAACAATAAATGCACAGTGTGTGCATCAGATGTAGGTAGTTTGTGTCCACAATCAAAACACTGTTTAAACCCGGGACTACCTTTATCTGTCATGATAGTAAAAGTAGATGGTAGAAAAGGGTACCAGCAATGGTACAAAGGAATACTCGAAGGTATGAAAAAAGGGAAGATTACCAATGATGGTAAGTGGAGAAATACCTCACGGTAAAAAAGTAGAGAAAAGAGAAGAAAAACTCAAGAAAATATGGATGTCCTTCAAGGATGCATCTGCAGTCCTTACAAATGGGTTGTCCTGTCGTCAGGCAGCCCTTCGGTCGGCCGGATTCCAAAGTCTGGGTCTGGCCTCGGCTGGTGTCGCACTTCACCCGACGTCATCTCTGCTGGTCTTCGGGTATAAAGGCATCAGCCGACGCCATTTTCCTCAGTCTTTCTTGCCGCGTGGCGCCCGAAGCAGAAGCTGTTTGCAAGTGCCGGTCGGTCAGATCCAGAGATTACTACTACCGAATACTACTTCGAAGACTTCTAAAAAGCTAAGTACCCCGTTGGGGACTCTTTCTTGCCTCAGCCGATGTCAGAAAAAGTGAATAACTGTTTAACTTGTGGGAAACAAATACCTCATAAAGATTTCCACTCTTACTGCTTACCTTGTTTAGGCCCAGACCACGACGTAGCAGCCTGTTTAGCCTGTGCTTCCTTCAACCGACGAACACTTAGGCGTCGGTCGGAGTTTGCTGAACAGTTTTTCGGCTCAGATTTTGCGTACATTATGCCGTCGGATCCTCCGACTTCTCAAATTATTAAGAAACGCAAAGAAAAAGACCGACACTCGCGGTCCGCGGTTTCGGCCGAAACCACGGTTAAGCAAACCGCGAGTGTCTCGGTTTCGGCTGAAACTGAGCAAACGGGTCAATCTTCAGCCGAATCCATGACTACTACCGAGGCCCCTGCTACCCTAGTTGAATCGGCCTCTGAAGTTTTGCCTACTAATGTGGTTTCTCTAGAATTATCGGACACCATCCCTTTGGATGTCTCTACCCCAGCACATGGTGCTGCTAGGCCTCCTGCAGCCATGTCTATAAAGGCCTTTGCCAGGGCTAAAGCAGCCAAAACTGCTAAGTCTGTGCCTGTTAAGCCCCCCTCTCACAGGCCCAGTTCCAGTTCCCAAATGCTTACTCTGGCAGAGGATCTCATCTCTTTAATAAGGGGATCCCATTCTCACCCAGACAGGGCCTCTCAACCTCCAGAAAAGAGACCTAGAGCAGAGCCCCTGAGCCAGTGTCCTCAGATGACTCTTCTGATGATTCAGACAATACAGACCATCCAGAGGCTCCTTTTTCTACTTATGAAGATTCCGATGCTGAAGAATCTATACCTTCTGCCTCTCCACCAGAGGAATTTTCCTTTGGGGAAACCTTACATGCCATGAGAGAGCAATTCCAATGGCAGGGACAAGATTTCTCAGATTCAAGAAAAAGGCTTAGGACCTTTCTACACTTACCGCAACATAGGCCCTTAGCTATACCTCCAGTTCTTCCTGTTGTGGATGATGCATTTCATGATGCTTGCACTGCTCCTGATACTTTACCTCCAGCCCCTGCCAAGCCCGATAGGTTTTACAGGGTACCGGACACTCATCACCACTTATACAAGGCTCCTCTTGCAGATCCTAAGACTATCTCCCAGGGGCCTAAGGCAGTAGCTTCGACCTCAACGAAAAACCCTCTCCCTTCTGAAAGGGAATCCAGGTCCTTAGAGAGATGGGGTAAAAAAGTATACACCTCTGCTACTCTCTCAGCTAGAGCTTTGAACTGTCAGTTTCATATGATCCAATACCAAGAGTTTATGCTTGATCAGTTAACTAAGAAACTGTCCTCTGATGATTCCTTAGATAAGAAATATGTTTTAGAAATGGTGAATAACATTCAGCAGGTTAGTAACCATTCTTTAAAATGTGGCTATGATGCACTGGAGGCTTCATTTAGATCAGCCATGACTGGCACAGTTATAAGAAGGCATGCATGGTTGAAAGAACAGGTCTTGCCGGATCATGTTAAAGCAAAGCTATTAGATGCTCCTATGGATAAGGTCAGTCTATTTGGTTCTCCTGCCCAACAAGTAATGAAGAAAATGGAAGAGAAGGCAAAATCTGTACAAACAGTTAAAGATGTCTTACAGGTTCAGCCCCCAAGGTTTAGCAGGAACTGGCCTTCCAAAAATTGGTCCTTTCCAGACTCCTCTAAATCTCAGAGAGGCAGGAATAGACGTTCCAGAGGCAGAAATCAATCCAGAGGAGGTGCCTACAGAGGACGCCAGTGGCAAGGCAATAACCAACGAGGCACAGACACAACCACTACCACTGCAACAGGACAATCACAGTGACTTGGCTCTGACACTCTGCCTACCAGGGAACAAATAGCAGCACCCTTAGGCGGAAAGTTAGCCTTATTTTCAAAAAATTGGCACTATATCACAAGAGACAAGTGGATTTTGCAAACTATAGACCAAGGCTACAGGTTTCATTTCCACACCTTACCAGTAAAAAGAGGAATGCCAAACCTACCACCAAATCAAAAGACAGAAGCTCTAAAACAAATAGCTCAATTAACAAAGATGAGAGCTGTGGAAAGGGTACCACCTACAGAGCAGGGCAAAGGATTTTACTCCAGACTCTTCCTAGTACCAAGAAAAGAGAAAAGTTGGAGACCTATTCTCGACCTGTCCGCTTTAAACACATTCATCATTGTTCCAAAATTCAAAATGCTGACCCTACAGCAACTTCTTCCCATGCTGGGCAAGGAGTGTTGGCTGGTAACTCTAGATCTCAAGGAGGCATACCTGCACGTCCCCATACGACCAAATTGCAGAAGATACCTCAGATTTCTTGCAGGATCAGAGCATTATCAATTCTCAGCATTGCCCTTTGGTTTATCTACTGCGCCCAGAGTGTTCACGAAATGCCTGGCATCAGTAATCGCTCATTGCAGGCTACAGGGAATCCAAATTTACCCATACCTGGACGACTGCCTGATACAAGCGGACGACAAAAGCAAGCTGACACAAGACTTACAAAGAGTCATTTGCTTACTACAAGCCCTGGGATACACAGTCAATTTAAAAAAAGTCAAGACTGATACCATCCCAAACAAGAACATTCTTGGGTGCAGAATTGGACACAGTAAAACAGATGGCATTCCTAACTGCAGAAAAACAAGAACAACTTCCTCTTTACTTCTTGGCATTAACAAAGCAGAACAAACTAACAGCAAGGAAAGTACTGCAGGCCTTGGGCTTCATGGCATCCTGCATAATCCTGGTCCCCCATGCCAGACTGCATATGAGAAAGCTACAGTGGTACCTAAAGAATTTATGGTCTCAACACAGGCACAGCTTAGAAACCGAAATACCACTAATCCCATGCCTGAAACAAGAGTTCCTATGGTGGGCTCAAGCATGCCAGTCAAACCCAGGTTTGTCCTTCCACAACATTCAAACAAGCCAAACCATCACAATGGACGCCTCAGACCTAGGTTGGGGGGCCCACATGCTGGACAAATGCATTCAAGGCTTATGGACTCCAGATCAGCTGCACCTGCACATAAATCAAAAAGAAATGCTGGCAGTAAAACTAGCAATCCAGAATTTCAGACCATTCCTCAAAGAAGGCCAATTGATGATAAGGACAGACAACACCACAGTCATGTGGTACATCAACAAACAGGGAGGCACTCATTCATACCCCCTATGCCGAATGGCTCTGGACCTATGGAATATGGCTCTGAGCTACAACATTCAGTTACAGGCAATATTTGTACCGGGAAAAGAAAACATCCTAGCAGACATGTTAAGCAGAACTACCTCGGATGCTCACGAATGGATGCTACACCTGGACATCTTCAAGGCCATCACAAAGAAATGGAGAATGCCACAAATAGACCTATTCGCATCCCCACTCAATCACCAGCTCAAGAAATTCTGCACAAGGACATACCACCCACTTGCTTGGAAGGTGGACTCTCTATCCTTCAGTTGGAAAGGCCTGACAGCATATGCATTTCCACCTCTTCCTTTGATGCACAAGGTACTACTGAAAATCAAAGAGGAACGTCCAAGGATAATTCTGATAGCTCCAAATTGGCCAAGACAACATTGTTATCCATTGCTGAGGAGCATGTCTCGGGACGTGGACACTACCCCTGATTCCTTTGATGTTAACTCAGAGCGACTACAACATCCTGCATCCAAACCTGAAAACTCTGCAACTGACTGCCTGGAACATTACATAAGAGCAACTAACCCAGATTTATCCCAAAGGGTTAAAGACATTATCCTTGAGGCCCGCAGACCTTCAACAAGAAGGAACTATGCAGGAAAATGGAAAAGGTTTGTCATTTGGAGTACTGAAAGAGGGAAAGATGTGTCAAAGATAGATATTGCCAACATCCTGGAGTATTTGGCAGAGCTTCTCCATACAGGCCTGTCCTGTTCCTCCATCAAGATACATACATCAGCTATTTCTGCAGAATACAGCTTCGATCCCCCTGTCTTCTCATATCCTCTACTCAGGCAGTTCCTCAGAGGAATCGAGAATGTAAAACCACCTAGGAAACCACCATTACCAGCATGAAACTTAAACTTTGTGCTAGAAAAATTGACACTCCCTCCATTCGAACCAGCAGCAACAGCAGATCTTCAACACCTATCCTGGAAAACTGCTTTCCTACTGGCAATTACTTCAGCAAGAAGGGTTTCGGAACTACAGGCCTTAATGGCAGTACAGCCCTTCCTAATCTTCCATCAAGATAGAGTGTCCATGAGAACTAATCCTACATTTATGCCTAAGGTGGTATCCAGAGTGTCTCTAAACCAGGCAATCCACCTACCTACCTTCTTTCCCAATCCACAGAACAGGGGGGAAAGACTGCTGCATACCTTGGATGTACATAGACAGTTGCGCTACTACCTGGACAGAACCAAGGGCAATAGAAAAACTGACCAGCTTCTAGTAGCCTATGCAACAGGAAGGGAAGGAAAAGCAATTTCCAAACAGACAATCTCCAAGTGGATAGGAAATTGCATAAGATTCTGTTACTCCTACCATGGAAAGCAAATTCCACAGAACATAAGGCCTCATTCTACAAGGGCTACAGCCACTACCACAGCTTTCTTACGAGGAGTGGCTACCAAGGACATTATTGAGGCTGCTACTTGGACCTCCGTGCATACATTTGCCAAGCATTATAACTTACCTCTATACTCTAGATCCCGAGCAGGGTTTGCCACTGCTGTTTTGCAAGGGATCCTAACTACACCATAATTCTTCTTCCTCCTCCCCTAGTTTGGCTATGGTATTCTACCCATTTGTAAGGACTGCAGATGCATCCTTGAAGGACATAGTACAGTTTTGTACCTACCATAAATGTAGATGTCCGAACAGGATAACATCTGCAGTCAGGATTACCCACCCTCCTTCCCCTCTGTGGTACTCCTAGGGTATTTACCCTCCTAATAGCTAGCTGGGGGGGGAATCTCTTATGGTGTATTTGTTTGTATATATGTACATACATGCTTATTTTTTGTGTTTGCTTCTACTTTTTTGGAAACATTGGCATTTACCCAAAAATTTAGCTTTCCAAGAGGGCAACTGGCATCTGGGGCAAGAAACACTGAGGAAAATGGCGTTGGCTGATGCCTTTATACCCGAAGACCAGCAGAGATGACGTCGGCTGAAGTGCGACACCAGCCGAGGCCAGACCCAGACTTTGGAATCCGGCCGACCGAAGGGCTGCCTGACGACAGGACAACCCATTTGTAAGGACTGCAGATGCTATCCTGTTCGGACATCTACATTTATGGTAGGTACAAAACTGTACTTTGCTAGATGTGATAGGGTAAGAGACAACAAAATAGAAACTTTTCTGACAGAAAAGTAATATAAATGACTATTAAGACAACAAATAACTGTACTTAGGTCAAGAGAAGCAGCTTGACACGACCGAATGGCAATGCGGCAAACAAAATCTGAGGTAACAGGGAAAGGGGGATTGTGGGTAAGTGTTTAGCTCGAGAGTCTGAAGCTGAAGCGAGCTTGGAAAATGTCCGGCTCGGTTCCGAGGTCGGAACCGATAGCCATGTGTAAGGAATGACCAAGGATTAACAATATCAGATCAACTTTTGTGTCAAACACTATTATGCTGTTTTTTTTTTCATTTAGTTTGAGAACAGTTTTGATACACCATGTATTTGCATATTCTAGCCCTTTCTGGAGCTGTTTTGTATCAGTGGATGAGCAGATAACTGTGCCCAGTTTGCAGTCATCAGCAGACTTAGTCAACCATACTTTTGGGATATTGACTTGGATGTCTGCAAAATAAATGCCAAATAGAAGATGGTCTAGATCTGCAGCCTGTGGCACCCCATTGGTTACGAGCATTCAGAATTTACATTCATAGAGGGAACTAGCAACTTTCACAACTTGGGACCCTGTTGGATAATCTGTGTGCAATCCAGTGAAGAGTGTAGGGATTTATATTAAAACTGTCTACATTTTCAATAATAGCAGCATGAGGGATGGCATCAGATGTCTTGGCCAGATCAAAATAAGTGGTGTGTACAGAATGACCACTGTCCTCTGCCCCTATAACCTTATCAAAGCAGCTTACTTGGTTCAGGGGACAGGACCTTCTCTTCACAAACCCAAACTGATTGGGATCTAGATCAGTTCAGTTGCCTGTCTCTACATAAATGAGGTCTGCTATAACGTATTCCATGGCTGTGCATAATTAAGCTGATAGATCAGTAATAACTCAGGTCTACAGATGGGCCACCCTTGCGCAGGGGAGTCGCAGTGCCTTTTCTCCAGGCATCATGAACAATGCCTGTAAATAGGCTTAGGTTGAACAATTTCAGTAGAGGCTCAGACAGTACATATTTGGCATTGATGAGAATGCGGTTTGGTATGTTGCCTGGTCCCACAGAAGTATTGTTTTTAGCCTTTGACATGGATTTTCAGACTTGTTCCAATGTGACTACAGAGGAAACTACATTCTCAGGGATAGTGTGGGCAACAATGTGGGTAGGAGAAGTAATGTTAGTATTAAATCTGCCTGCGAATATGTCTGCTGTATCCTTGGGATCAGAATGTGTGATGATTATGGATGAGCTTGATGCAGTGTTGGGCATTAGTCCTCAAGTGTCTGACATAACTGAAGAAAGATTTGCAGTTTCCTTTGGAATCTGTAGTAACCTTAAGTTCATACTTTGCTTTACAATTTCTAATAGTGTTTTTAAGTTCTTTGCTGGCATGTTTCAGTGTAGTTTTTTTTTCCATGCAACACCTTTATTAAATTATGACTTAAGACATAGGCACACATATGTTAACAGAAAAGAAATCAAACATTTTAATGTTTTCCATTTAATTACAATATACATCACATGTATTTACTTTGCTACTGTCATCAGTCCAACATTACAAAAATGCTGAATTCCTGCTTTCCCTTAAACCCCACTCCTCCTGTATATTATTATGCATGTATTGTTTCTGCAATTCCATTTACTTCTATGTAATTTGCTCTTATCTTTTCTAAAGATCCCTCTTCCCGTTCTTTTATAATTTTCAGTACCTTAAATACAGTTGATTTTTAATTTGATTTCCATTTTCTAGTAATTGCTTTTTTGGCAGCCAAACAGAATGAAACTTAAGGCCTTACTGTGTCTAGGCAATTCAGATCCTGTATCCCAGCTCAAAAGAATCATTTCCTTACTTAACAGCCAATTGCTTACCCAATATTTCTGATAGAGTACTGTGTAGGGAATTTTTAAAGTCTGCCAGCTCATTACACTCCCACAACATATGTTCCCAGTTACCTCTTTCTTCTCCATCACATGTCCAACATTTGCTATGAGGAAAAACTCTCTGAATCTGGCTGGGGTATGAAAATACCTATGAAACACTTCCAAGCAAGATCCTATGTCTTCTGGATCTGATTGCGTACTTGGGAGCCGTACATACATCTTCCCGTTATTTTCTTGTAAATTGCTTTTCCAGACTGTCCTTCCAATCTTTTCTGATCTTCTTTGATAGATTCTTATAGTTATTATGCAGTATTTTATATGCCCTACTAATTATCCCCTTTTAACAGCCACTTCTCTTCTAGATTCAACTAAAATTCCTACCAGAGCAGCTCTTTCACTTAAAACTCCCCTATCCCTTTCTCTTTGCCTGTACTCTCAGATCAAGCCCTTGTAGGGAAGGCATTCTGTAGTCTGCAAGCCAAATGATGTGAAGTTTTTCAATCTCGCCATTCATTCTTCAATGATGGGTTCAGAGCCAATCCTCTGCTTCAACATGGCCGTTTAGGAAGGCTCAGAGATTACCAGTAGCTCGAGATCAAGCCCCTTATCCCATGATGCATTGCTGGAATTACCTCAGATCTAGTTTGCCGCGGCACTGATCTCTTGGTTTCCAGCTCTGCAAGAGACTTTTTGAACGAATTAGCAAGTTTTTCTTAAAAATTTTTCATATATTTCAAATCTACTCTTTTGCTTAGTGTTTCCCTTATCCAGAATAGTACTATCTTTTTGGGCCTCGTTAGTTTTGGTGGCCTTTCTTTGATAGTGTGGGCTTCAGCCTTTAGTAGTGTAGTTTTAGTGTAATTTTGTAGTTAGGATTTTTTTTTTGACTAATATACAGTTAGTTCTTGTGTAGTTCTAGATATATATTTAGATTTATATATATATATATATATATATATATATATATATATATATACATACACACACACATATATATATATATATATATATATATATATATATATATATATATATATATATATATATATATATATATATATATATACATATACAGTGTGGCCTTTTGGGCATTGTTAATATTGTGTGTGTGTTTTCTTAGTTGCTTTCTTGTTAAAGGTGATAAGAATTTGTTTCTTATTATGTCAGAAGATAAAGACAGACATCCTAAGTCTGGTTTCAAAAAATGTCCTGACTGTGGACAAAAGATGTCCATCACTGAAGGGCACGTTCAGTGTGTTCATTGTCTGGGTGAGGTGCACCTTCTGGAGTCCTGCAGTATCTGCCACTCCTTTTCCACTAGAGTGCTTGCTGAGAGGAAGAGAAAGCTCATGGATCGGGTCTTCTTAAGCACGCCTTTGTGGAAGCTTTGACTGACCAGGATGGAGCCAGCAAGTCATCGAAGTCCTCCAAATCCTCTTCAGACTGTAAGTCAAAGAAGTCTAAGAAAGTGGAACTTGCTGTGACTTCGGCTCCACAGCCTTCAGAGCCGACAGTCTTTTCCTTTCGGACCCAGGACACAGTCTTGGAACCGGTCTCGAATCTCCTTCTTCTCCATTACTCCAGTCGGCACCATCGGTGCATTCCTCCAGGTCCGCTGTTAGTCTTTCAGATTCGGACATGGACCGGCTGGTACAAAAGCTCTTAAAGGCACCAGGCCTAGCTAAATTGCTGTCTGCTCCGACCGAGGTGTCTGAACCGAAGACTACTACCCAGAAATTGACTGCTCCTCCTCCGAGCTGTAGTGGGTTTTTGGAGCCAGACGAGACCGACCTGATGGTTGTAGAACCCTTGGAGCCAACACCTGCCCCAGTGTCATCGGCTCCATCTACTCGGATGTCCTCGGTGCTGACTGAGGACTCTAGGAGCCGACACTCTCCTCATCCCACTTTATTACCTTTCCTGCTTGAGTTTATTTTATCCAAAAATCTTGACAGGTTTTCTAGTAAACTCCACCCCCCCCCATTTTCTGTACCCCTACATGTTGTCATCCCTATTGGCAAAATCTCCTTTCTCCATTCTTGTTGGCATAGCTCTTACAATATTTTGTGCTACTTTTTGAATATAATATTCTGTATGGTGGTTATTATTCTCCTTAAGGATCTGCATCCAAAATCCCACTTTCTCTATTTCTTGAACTTTCCCCTTGATACATCATAATCCCTTTCCACTGAATTATAACCTTCTGCTTGTGTTATATATGAGCCGTAATTGTGTAGCTCTAAAATATCCCTTCAAATCAGGTAAATCTAAACCACCCTCTTCTGTCAGAAGGATCAGGTTATCACACTTAACTCTTGCCCTCTTTCCCTCCCAGATAAATTCCTTCAGTTCTTTATTAATTATTGCCCACATCTTCTCTTTGGGTTGAGTATGCCTGACCTGTGTACAAGACAGAAGGGACTAAAAACATTTTTACTGCTTATATCTTACTGTCCATATCCATAAATAAGAGTTCAGTTTCTCAATTGTTGCATTCTTTTTTAGACTCTTGCCATATATCCTTAGCTGCCATAACATAAGTCTTTGTAATCCATACTCCTAAATACTTCATCTTATGTCCCCATAAATATGGGTATTGCTTAACCAATTTATATGTTGAACCATAATCTGCAGCTATAGCCTTTGTTTTAACAACATTAATTTTAGATTCCAAAAATACTTTAAATTTCAAAATGTTCCACAGCACTGATATATCTTTTTTTCAGGATTTATTAGGCACAAAATATCTTCAAATAAAGCCAACTTTTCTTGGTTACCATACAAAATTATACCTTTGTATTTCTGAGTCCCTTATTTTCTTTGCCAGTGGCTCTAAATGTAAAATAAATCACAAAGGGGAAAGAGGACACCCCTGCCCTGGTTCCTCTCTTCAAACACAGCGTATGTAAGATGAACCATCCCACTTTAATTCTTGCCTGTAATCCTTCATATATCCTTCTAATTAACTTTGATGTTCTTCATCTCACATTGCTGCAGTCCTAACACTTGGGTAGTCCGCTGTCCCTCGGTCGTCCCGAATATCAGAGTATAAGGCTGACGTCGGTCAAGGCGCATTTGACTGACATCAGAACGTCAGGGTACAAATGCGCATGACCGACGTCATATCCTCAGTCTTTTTTGCCGCATGGTCCGATGCAGAAGCAGTGTTGCAAGTGCCGTTCGGCGTTCTGAAATTTTTCAATTCGGAGTTTCAGACCAAGTCAGAGTTGGTTAAGTACCCCGTTGGGGAATATTTTGGTTTTTTCTTGCCTCAGTGGTTTACCGGATGTCAGAAAAAGTGAATAACTGTATTTCTTGTGGGAAACAGATACCGCATAGGGATTACCATAATTTGTGTATACCTTGTTTGGGACCTGAGCACGACGTTGTTGGGTGTCGCTTTTGTGCTAGGTTCAATAAACGCACTATAAAGCGAAGGTTGGATTGTGCCAGGTTGGTCTTTGGGAAGCGGTGCAATTACAATATGCCGTCGGATGCTCCGACGCCGGCTTTCTCGAAGAAGCGCAAGGATAAGGCAGTTAAACCTAGGTTAGAGGAGTCGTCCGAACCGGACGCCGGTTCTTTAGAGGCGTCAGTGGAACTGGTGGTTCCGACGGAGGCCTCTCTGGAGTCCCAGGGAGAAACTTTGATTTTACAGGATGTGGCCTCCCAGGAGGCAGGTCAGGCTGTAGGGGCTTCTCAGATAACTGTACTCCCCTCCCTTCCTAAGGTGTCTAGGCCCTCTCTTTCTGCTTCCAAGGCTTCTCCTAGAGGCAGGTCTAGTTTAGCTTCTGTGGGTGTCACTCCTAGTTCTTCAGGTTCTGTGCCCAAGAAGCACATGCATAAAATGGCAGAAGATTTAATTACTTTAATTAGAGGCTCTATGCCCCCTCCTGAAAAGAGGCCTAGGATGGAACCAGTGTTGGGGGATTATGAGCAGGCTTCGGATGTGTCTGAGTCTTCGGCTGAAGACTTGCAGGAGTATTCTCATTATTCTGATTCTGATGTGGATGATTCTACTCCTTCTGCTTCTCCTCCTGAGGATTTTTCTTTTTCAGAGACCCTTCACTCCATGAGAGAGCATTTTAAATGGGAAGGTCAGGACTTCTCTGATTCCAGGAAAAGGCTTAGGGAATTTTGTTTTACCCCAGCATAGGCCTTTGGCTATACCTCCTGTTCTGAATGTGGTGGAAGATGTGTTTGCAGAGGCTTCTCTTAATCCTGATTCTTTGCCTCCTGCTCCTGTTAAACCAGATAGGTATTACAGGGTGCCTGAAGCTCATAAGTATCTTTTAAGAGTCCTAGGGCAGACCCAGAAACTGTTAGCCAGGGGCCTAAGGGTGTTAAGGCTTCTGTTGTCAAGAATCCGGTTCCTGCAGATAAAGAGGCCAGGGCCTTGGATAGATGGGGAAAGAAAGTTTATACTTCTTCCACTCTAGCCATGAGAGCTTTGAATTGCCAGTTTCACATGTTGAAATATCAAAATTATCTCCTTTCACAGTTGAAATCTAAGGTTGATGCTCTGGCGGAAGGTATTGATTGTAAAGAGTTACAAGATTTAGTGCATGTTTCTGAACAGGTGGGTAAGCATTCTTTGCAATGTGGTTTTGATGCTGTACAGGCCTCGTCTAGGGTGGCTGCCACTGGGTCAGTTCTTCGCAGGCATGCCTGGCTGAGGGATCAAAATTTATCTGACCATGTTAAAACTAGGATTTTGGATGCCCCTTTGCAATCTGATGTCTTGTTTGGTTCTCCTGTTGAGGCAGTTTTAAAGAAAATGGAAGACAAGGCTAAGTCTATGCAGACTGTTAAAGATTTTTTGCAGGTTCAGCCTCCAAAGTTTAGTAGAAATTGGCCTACTAAGGGGTGGACGTATCCTGCTTATGATTCCCAGTCTAGGGGTAGATCTAGACATGGCAGGGGCAGAGGTCAGGGCTCTTTCAGGCCTAGAACAGGGAGTTCTCCTGCACAGTCTTCGGGTGAGGGCAGGGGTCAGTCCTTTCGTAAACAGACCCAATGACCTACCTTTTCAGCTGCCAGAACCTTCTCGCCTGGCAGCACCTTTGGGAGGAAGGTTGGCACTTTTCAAAGAAAATTGGAGTTTGATTACCCAAGACAGATGGGTATTGGATATCGTACATCACGGTTACAGGTTTTATTTCCATACCTTACCTCCTTTCAAAGGCATGCCAGACATTCCTCCTCAACAAAGAATAGAGGCTCACAAGCAAATTTCTCTGTTACTCCAAATAGGGGCCATACAGCCGGTTCCTATGCCAGAAAGGGGCCTAGGATTTTATTCTCGCCTGTTCCTTGTACCAAAAAAGGGGAACACGTGGAGACCAATTTTGGATTTATCTATCCTCAACACTTATCTGGACATTCCCAAGTTCAAAATGTTGACGTTATAATAGCTTTTACCTCTGCTGGGCAAGGATCACTGGATGGTAACTTTGGATCTCAAGGAGGCTTACCTTCATGTTCCTATCAGGCTAAGTTGCAGGAAGTATCTGCGTTTTCGGACTGGGACTTCTCACTATCAGTTCTCTGCATTGCCCTTTGGCTTATCTACTGCGCCCAGAGTATTTACGAAAGTTCTGGCTCCAGTGATAGCTTTCTTCAGGCTAAAAGGAATACAAATCTATCCTTATTTGGACGATTGCCTGATTCTGGCTCAAGGAAGGGACAAGCTTCTTCGTCATTTGGAATATGTGATAGCAGTGCTAAGATGCCTGGGGTATTCTGTGAACGAAATAAAGTCCAGTCTAGTACCCTCTCAAGACATGTGCTTTCTGGGTGTAAGACTGAATACAGCATCCCAGATGGCCTTTCTAACCCCGGACAAACAAAAGAATCTTTCCCTTTACTTCCATCATCTATCTCTTCAGTCCGGGCTGACTGCAAGGACAGTCCTTCAAGCCTTAGGGTTCATGGCATCTTGTATTCTGGTGCTTCCCAATGCCAAACTGCATATGAGGAAGTTGCAATGGTATCTCAAAAATGTATGGACACAGCACTGCCAGGATCTGGACACTGTCATTCAAATAATACCTTCCATTCAAAAGGAATTTTTGTGGTGGGCTCAGGAATGTCACCTAAACAAGGGACTCTCTGTGACCCGGCCAGAGGTGAGTCAAATTTTAACGACAGATGCCTCAGACAAAGCTTGGGGAGCTCATCTAAACGGAAAGTGGATACAAGACAAGTGGCCTGTCAGACTACAGCATTTACATATCAACTTGAAGGAGATGTTAGCAGTCCAGTTTGCATTAATAGCTTTCAGGGATTTACTTCTTCCAGGGCAGGTGTTGATTCTAACAGACAACACAACTGTCATGTGGTACATCAACAAGCAAGGGGAAACACATTCTTATCCTCTATGCAGGCAAGCAATGATTTTGTGGGAGACTGCTCTCAGTTTACAACTAAGTCTTCAGGCAAGGTTTCTGCCGGGAGCACAGAACTCCTTAGCAGATGTGTTAAGCAGACAAATCATGGATCCCCACGGGTGGAAACTGGATCTTCATGTATTTCAGAAATTGACAGTGTCCTGGGGAACTCCAGACATAGATCTGTTCGCTTCTCCACTAAACCACCAGCTGCCAAAGTTTTGCACTATGAGGTTTCATCCCACAGCTTGGAAAGTGGATGCTCTTTCTTTCAGTTGGAAAAATCTTCATGTGTATGCCTTTCCACCTCTGCCTCTCCTCCCAAAGGTACTTCTGAAGGTCAGACAGGACAAGCCAAGGATGATTTTGATAGCTCCAGATTGGCCTCGACAGCACTGGTACCCATTACTGAGAAGTCTAGTACGGAAGCCTCCATGGCCTTTGCCTTTGATTCCACATCTGTTGTCCCAGGAGGACAGTCATTTGCTCAATGTCAAACTTCACTCTCTTCACCTAACAGCCTGGCATATTCTGTTTTAAACCATAGAGGGTCTCAGCTTCCACAACAAGTTTTGAATGTGATTTTGGAAGCTAGAAGGCCTAGTACAAGGAAAGTGTACGCAGATAAATGGAAGAGATTTTTGTTTTGGAGTGCAGCTAAGGATTTGGATGTTTCTGAGCCTGATTTAAGTGTGGCTCTTCAATATCTTACTGAGTTATTGGACAAAGGTTTGTCCTTCTCTTCTATTAAGATTCTTGCTGCAGCAATTTCAGCTCACTACGACTGTGACCCACCATTGTTTTCTCATCCTTTGTTCAAGCAATTTCTTAGAGGGGCAAAGAATATAAGACCCCCTGAAGAGCTCCTACTCCTGCTTGGGATCTCAATTTTGTGTTGGAGAAACTCACTCTACAACCTTTTGAGCCTGCAGCTACTGCTGAGTTGAAATATTTGTCATGGAAGACTGCTTTTTTGTTGGCCATTACCTCGGCAAGAAGGGTTTCTGAATTGCAGGCCCTTATGGCAGTTGAGCCTTTCTTAATTTTCCATAAGGATAGGGTATCTTTACGTACTAATCCTTCCTTTATGCCTAAAGTGGTTTCTAGTGTGGCTTTAAACCAAACTATTCATTTGCCTACTTTTTATGCAAATCCCCAAAATAAAGGGGAAAAGATTTTGCACACTTTAGATGTACACAGGCAGTTGCGATATTATTTGGACAGAACTAAAGGGTTCAGACAATCTCAGGCGTTATTAGTTTCTTTTGCTTTGTGCTCTCAGGGCAAGCCCGTGTCAAAACAAACTATTTCTAAGTGGATTGGATTTTGCATTGCTTTCTGTTATTCCCATCATGGCAAAGAGATTCCAGCTGGGATTAGGCCTCATTCCACTAGGGCTACTGCCACTTCAACAGCTTTTTGAGGGGTGGCAACTAAGGATATTTTGGAGGCAGCCACTTGGAGTTCAGTGCATACCTTCTCTAGGCATTACCACCTTCCACTGTACTCTAAATCCAGGGCTGGTTTTGCCACTGCTGTGTTGCAGGGCATTTTGGCAGCTCCTGCTTCATTATAGTTTAGCCATCCTCCCTTACCTCTGCTTTGGGATTCTACCCAAGTGTTAGGACTGCAGCAATGTGAGATGAAGAACATAGTACAGTTTTGTACCTACCATAAATGTAGATGTTCGAAGATCCACATTGCTGCAGTCCAATTTACCCTCCCTCCTTCCCCTCTGTAGTTTGAGGTGGTTGTGTGGGTTGGGTTATCCATCTGAGGTATATTGTGCATATTGTATATATTGTATATATTGTACATATTTTTGGTGTTAGGCTGGTTGGTTGTTTAGTTGTTGTCTATGGGTTTTGACCTTTCTTTTTAGGGTCTTCTGACATCTGGGGCAAGAAAAGACTGAGGATATGACGTCGGTCATGCGCATTTGTACCCTGACGTTCTGATGTCAGTCAAATGCGCCTTGACCGACGTCAGCCTTATACTCTGATATTCGGGCCGACCAAGGGACAGCGGACTACCCAAGTGTTAGGACTGCAGCAATGTGGATCTTCGAACATCTACATTTATGGTAGGTACAAAACTGTACTTTTCAGAGAATTCAAATGCTTCCAGTGCTCTGTTCGTAAAATCCCAGCTTACTGTGTCAAGATTTTTTTTCTCTGCATCAAAACTTGCCAACAACAGAGATATTTTCTTGCATTCTGCTTTCCCTGTATCATTATACTATTAATGTTGTCAAATGTTTGCCTCACTTCAGCAAAACTACACTGATAAAAATCTATCAATTTTGGCAATACCTTTGCAATTTTTTTAGGAAGTATAGACCAAAACACTTTATTGTAATTTAAAATCGAAATTGGTCTGTATGAAGGTGGGTCTTAAGGGACTTGGTAACACAGCCACCACAGCTTTCTTCCAAGATGTTGCTGCTTTCCCTCCTTTTAAACAAAATCTTCCAGATCTGTATCACTTTCTTCCCTCCTAATTTCCAGACTTCCACAGGAATGCCATCTGTTCCTGGAGACTTTCCTGAAGAATGATTACACATCACTGTTTGTATCTAACCCCCTCCTATCACAATTGTTACTTATTGAACCTTGTCTACCTCTAACCTTGGCATATTTGTCGTCCATAAATATTTCCATTTCTGCTTTTTATTGATTTCCAGATTTCTCTGCTTTATATAAATTTTCATAAAATTTCCAGAATATCGCTAAAGCCTCTAAAGGATCTCTGGTTAGTTTGTTACTTTTCGTGTTATAGGTTCCCTAACTTTGGTGACAACCCTTTTAGCATAATGCCTTAGGCAACAAAAGGTTTAATTTTTTTTTCTGCTCTGGCGTTATCAAAAAGTAGCTGTAACTTCTGAAGATATTTCTATCTTCCGTAATATCTCTTGAATAATTTCTACTACATGTTCCTTAAATTCCTCTCTTGAACAGGTAGGTGGAAAAAGTGCTGGTGTCTTATTTTTACTTCATTACCCTGCATTTTTATCTTAATTTTTATTAGTGCATTATCAGAAATAGTTGTTGGATATGTGTCAAAGCTTTCAATTGCACATTTTCTTGTGAAGTATAATTTCTATGTCGTCTAGCCCACTTATTGTACCTTGGGGAATAATATGCAAATTCTGTCCAAGTTCCTATTACTGAATTTACATCTTCCATACTATATATTTTAATTTCTTCAGAAATCTCCCCAGTATATATTCTAACTATTGCAAATCAAATTCCAGTCCCTACCTGTAAATAATATTCCCTGTTGAAAGCTAATTACTTGTCCCAAAAGTTTCTTAAACTCCATAATAGCAGATTTCAGTGGAGTACAAGTACATGCCATCGTGATCCTTCTCCCTTGCCAGTAGCCCCTTGCTGCCATAAATCTACCATTTTTGTCTTTTTTCCCCCTCATCTATCAGTATTGGAGCCCCTCTAGCAAGTAGTGTAATTACTTCCCTTTTCCTGTGTCCCTGATATTCTGTTGAATATCCATTCTGAAATCCTCTCTTTGTAAAGAAATGAGCATGTACATTTACAATCATGTCTCCTGCAGCATTGCTATTTGCACTCTGCATTTCTTAATATAATTTCCTTTTTTATCTGTACCTGTAAGGCCATTTACATTACGGATAATATGGACAGCATAGCCATCATGAAAAAAAGCTATTGTTTCTGCCTATTATATATGACTGCTTTTTGAATATGTATTTCCAGCTTTTGTGTTGCATGTATTTATAGGCTGATCTTTTGTATAGTTGTTTCTTATCTCCATTTGAACCTGTGCCACATTTTTCAAGACTTTTGTTTTAATCAAAATCCTCAAACAAAAAACTAAATGCAACACACCACTAACCCCTATTAACATAGAACAAACACACACACCTATGTACATCTTCAGAGAGTGAAGTTTAACCATCCAGAAGGGAACAGTTGCCCCACATTGACAGTTGTGCCTACAGGCATTATTTAACCTAAAAATAAAGGTTACCCATATTAAAGCGCATGCCACAGCCTATGCTCCCACTTACAGTGATTGCTGTCTGTTCTTTTTGTATGTCTCTTCCCCTCCCAGATATGAGAAATTGCTTATATATGCTTTCAGAAAACATTAACTTTTAGCCCTAAGAAAAAGTAAACTGGTTATTTTTAAATAAAACTAAATTGTTTCAACTGCACTGAAGTATTAAGGCTGCTAGGGAGGTTGTTGCCTCTTATTCACTTCCCGTAATTTCAAGTTCAGTTTTTTCACTGAACTGCTTGCCTTGTACTTTTACATTTTGCATTTCTTTCAGCAAAGAATACTTAGAATTCTGAAGATTAACTGCTTGCACCTGCAGACATCTTTTCTCCATGAAAATGTACTCAACAGTGAGTCTGTAAATTTCACTCAGAAAAGAATGCACAGCTGCCCTTGGCTGCAGACATCTTGATTCCACTGAAAAATTTAAAGTCGAAAACAAACAAGTTAATATCTTTGCAGTTGTAAGAAGCTTAGCATTTTAATGGCTTTTATCAGTTTCAGTATAGTCTTGAGGTTGGGGGGGTTTCGATTTATTGCATCTTTTCATTGTTTCCTTCATTGTTTTGAAGTTTAGTAACAATGAGAGTTCCACCAGAGAGGTTTAATCCTGAATCTACAGTTATATTCAGGGATAATGGGTAATGACTTTTTAGGGATAATGGGTAATGACTTTTTAGGGATAATGGGTAATGACTTTTCTGTGCAACTGTTCATATGCTGGTAAAAGTCAGAGTTGAATGCAGCAGCCCTGTCGTTTGGGTCAGTTTGCAAGGGATTGTTTGGAAATTTGCACAGGCCTTCTACAAGCTCAAGTAAGTTTGCCTTGAAGTCCTTAAAGATGGCGCCATTTGTTGGTGAGGTATTACCCAGACCTGACAGAGAAGATGACTCATTTGTGGTCAGACAAGATGGGATGAGGAGATGTAGGGTGGGGTGCAGGGCTGCAGGCATGGGGCTGGCTTGGTAAGGACCAGTTCAAATGATATTGGAGCCTGTACTGACTAATTTTACAATTTGCTCCAGTGCATTAGCATTAATGAAGTGTAGAAAATATTGAGCATAAATATTTTTAGAGAATGTGTGCCAATCAGTGCTTGTCACTGAAGTCCCCTAGTAAGAAATGATTTTGTGTGATATTTAATGCCTTGATGATGCTGAGGTGATTTTTCTGATATTGAGGTGGCCTTGGTGAGGCTCCATAGCTAGCAATGAAGTAATAGCTGCATTTAATGTGATTTGGATCTCCATAAGATCCAAGATAAGGTTGTTGGTAATCTGATGTATATGAATGGTGTTTCCCAGAATTATAGATACTACACTGCAGTTTCCTGAAAGTCTGAAGGCATGATATATGCTAAACCCTGGTATGCCATCATTACAGTGAAACCATGTCTTAGTAACTATACAAGTATGAATGTGCTTGAGATGCAGGAGGGTCTCAAGTTCTAGCATCTTTCGATTTAGACTCCTAGCATTGAGTAGTGCCACCTTGATGCTGTCCAAATTTGAGTTAAAATGCCCTGTGGGGGGCTCTGCCTAAAAAGTATCTATGGGGGCAGCAAAGGCTTTAACCAGTATGTGGAAGCCCTGGTATAATGGAAGCCTTATCTAACTTATCCAGAATGAGTCCAAAAATATAACCAATTGTTGAAGGCAATTATTTTGTCTTTGTATCTATGCATTGTACTTGGTGAAGGCAAGACCCGTGTGTTTCCTGCTTGTAATACATGCATAGCAAGTTCCATCATGTCTCTCTGCATGTCCCTGTGGATGGAGCACTTCAGGTCATTCACTCCCCCATGGGCTTACCACTAGGTTGTAGTCCTATTTGCCTGGCTTGAAGGACGTTTAGATTCTTGTAACATCATAGATCCTGGCTCCGGACAAGCAGCTTACAGTCACCCTGTTATCCAGTCTAGGGAATGTGGAGTCTTGTATGCCTAACTATAGTCACCTATGAGTAGAACATTTCTTTTTGTGAAAGCAAATCTAGTGGGCCTTATGTGCTTAGGCTTACTTTCGATGATTCCTTGGTGACTTGTGGATTTGCAGTATGTGCAAGTAGAGAAGGAATAGGTGACTTGTGTGCTCGAGTCTGAGATATTTTACAGTGAATTCTGTGAGAATTAATGCTTGTAAAATAGGAAGGCTAGCAAAACATTTTTGAATGTCCATGTGCAACAAGGTACAACATCTTCCCTGCTTTTCTGAGACATGCATGCCTTCCCCATTAAATGCAGTATCATTGCATGGACACTTACTCTCCTGAAGAAGAGCTGTGTATGAAGACAAAGTATCGTATACTTCTGACTTGCAGCGTGTTGGTGAATTAATTTGGGAGGAGTAATCCAAACATTAAGATTCAGGTTCTGAAGATGGTTCTTTAAAAGACACTCTTCTTTTTGTGGGGTGCAAAAATTTTGGGAGACTAAATCTGAGGAAGCTGTAAGGACATGAAGGCTTTAAAAAGTCCCTAAGAGAAGTTGAACCATTCCTAGTGAGGAAACCCAGGGGTAGGAGTAACAGGCATTAGACATATTTTTGTTGCTTTCTTTTCTTAGATGCATCCAAAGATTTGGTATGAAGAAGAGTCAACCCCAGATGAACTTCCATGAGGATTTATTGTACATTTTCTTGGATGAATTCCTCCACTCCCCTCAGAGTCAGCATGGGTTCTCCCATAATAGTCTTATTGGCAGTGCGGTTGGTTCAGATGGATATGCTAGCAGGTTGTGCCTTATTGGCCTCTCAAGGTGTCCCGACAGCAAAGAAGGGCACAGTAGTCTGGCACTGTGAGGGATGATCAAGGACCTTAATGGATACCGCTGACTCTGCCCTGCTGAAGAAAGAAGATAGGTTTAAGTCTTTCTTCAGTTTCTTAGACTTTTTCTAGGATGATGGACACCTGAGACAGATGACTCTGAGGCCATTCTAACACTCTCCAAAGCATGAAAACGTTTGTTTTCTATATAAAAACGGCAAGTAAAAAGGTTGTGTAGAAAAACTTCATGGCAAAAGCATCAAAAGGCCCTGAAAAAACAGAGACTTCACTGTGTAATACCTTAAACCTCTTTGGACAGGCCCATATGAAATATGCAAATTACCCCTTAAGGACATGGTCTTACAGCTGTATTGCTTCTGAATGCTGATTCCTGACTTTTTATGTTTTTGCAAGTCATTTTAAGATATTCAGGCCAATAAAACCAAACCCCATTAGTTGCAGACTTGATATGTTTCGCCCTTCTTATGGACTTAACAGTACAGCGTAAGTGGATAGTTTGGCTATTATCTGAAAAAACTCTGCTTTAAACCAAGCCTTATGTGCATAACATGAGGGTGACTATAAAATTTCTCAGTAAAACAATACCACAGGTCACACAAAGAATGCATAGGCAAAAAAGTGTCACTGTGCAAGTTAAACAGTAAGTGATCACTGCTGCACTAGCCTTAGCTATATGGTTTATATCCTGCCAAGGATATGACAACCGGACAGCTTTCAAAGCTTCAGGGCACCTTACACATGCACAAGCTGTCAAATACCTTGAGCTGAGCTGGCTAAAAGACAAGTTTTGGCACAAAGCCCTACAGAACTTTTCTGCCAGCAGGGAGAGGGAGGTTGAGCCCTGAAAGGAAACTGCTAGGAACAAAAATAAATAAATGTTCACACCCTGGCATAAAAAATACACCAAAAAACAAGGATGATGAAGGAAGAGAGCATCTACTGCAGTAGTGATCATTCAAACTACTGTCAAGTTCAACTTGCCCAACTTTACTATGTTCATCACATTGATTACTGTTGCAGTAGCTTTAGCTAGGAAGACGAGGAGTCCAGGAGCCCCTGGAGAATGGTCCTAACAAAGCTTGATCGTGACCTGGAGAAGAAATTAAGCTTATAGTGCTTTGTAAAAGTATGCACAGAGGACCAAGTATCAGCTTCTAGTTTACTTCTAGAATCTAACCCTTTACAAAAAGCAATAGTTGAAGCCAAGGCCCTGGTAGTGTGCGCCTTGACCCTTTATGTAATAGTTTTGTCATAGTAAGTATAACAAAAGGTAATAGCCTTAGACAACCTTTTGTAAACAGTCTGTTTTGACAAAGGCTGCCCTTTCTTCTTACCTTTACAGCAAATGAACAATTATAGTGACTGAGTTGTCTGTGGACATCCAAGGTATGGAGTATTCTTCCTCCTCTTTAGGTTCAAGAAAGAAAATAGAGATTGATAGTTCGGCTTAAAGTAAACATGGATATCACTTAAAGCATAATAGGATTAGTTCTCATATAGGGTTGATTCACTATAGAGCTTGCAACTCAGTTACCTTTTTTGCAGAGGTCAGAGAAATCAGTAAAATTGTTTTCTACTTTAAAAACGCAAGTCACTCAGATTAGCTGCCTCAAATGGACTAAGTGTTAGCTTCTCCAGCACAAAATTAAGATCCCAAGGAGGAGTCACTGGTTTTCTTGGAGGTCTTTTATGCAAAACCCCTTTCAAGAACATTTTTGCATGACTGCATTGAAAGAGGAGGATCTACGGGCAGACATCCTGAAATGGCCAGTAAATGAACTTTGAGTCCACAGGCTAGTAATTCACACAAAAAATGTAAAATTAAAAAACTAGCCCTGAGTGGGTGCTGGTTATGTTGTTGGCACCAACTAGAAAACCTTTTCCTTTTGCTAATATATAATTTTCTAGTAGCAGGCATTCTTGCCAACACAAGTACCTGATGCACATCCTCCATAAACGGGTGCCTAAAAGAAATTTGGATCCAATCATCCAGGCAGTCGGTTGAAGATGATTAATGTTGGGGTGTATCAAACACCCCAGTTCTTGTGTGAGTAGATCCTGCCTGTGAGGAAGCTTGTGGTAACTGCCTCTGGCTCTGTCCAAAAGAAGGGAAAACCACAGTTGGCAAGGCCAGAAGGGAGTCACCATGATGAACATGGGGGATTCCTTCTGAGTCTTCAGAAGTACCCTGGATATTACTAAAAAGGGGGTTGAAAAGCATACAGATCTACAGTCTTGCCAGGGGTATCATGAGAATCATAGACATCACGAGACCAAAAACCCTGAGGTATTCCCTCGCAGTGACTGAAGTCTGAGTGGAAAACCTTAGAAGTAGATCTAAATAAAGATCTTTTTTTTTTTTTCACCAGTGGAAGAAAAGCTGTTTGAACTGAGGTGTCAGGCTGACATCCCAGGAACACAATCCAGTGTGAGGGAGTCTGTCTTTTTAATGTTCTTTTGTAATCCCAGCTTGTGTAAGAGGTCTCTCACCCAAGAGAGTGAGTCCTGACACTTGAAAAAGACTGTGCAAAGATGAGCAGGTTGTCTAAATATGGATTAATGTGGATACCTTGAAGCCTGCAGTGACCTATAACTGGAGCTAGACACTTTATGAACACTCTTGGTGCAGTCTCTGGGGTAAGGCAGAAAACTGATGATGTGATCCAGAGACACACAATCTTAAGAAACATCTGAATTTTGGATGACTAGGGATGTGATGATGAGCACCTTTTTAAGTCTAGTGTTACTTGGAAACTTGAAAGACAAAGAGGAGGTAACAGGTTGTGAAGTGCCATCATTTAGAGTTCAGATACTGTTACAAACACGCCAGAACTGGTCTCCAGGCAACTTCTTTCTTTGCTACTAGGAACATCCTTGAATAAGCAAAGGTGAACTTAGACACTTTGGGGTACAGCTTGTAGTGAAGAACAGGAGGAACAAGAGTCTGACCTGGAGGATGAGGAATGCCCCCACCCCCTATTCCCTGAAAGGAGTAGGTTCCTCTCACTGTTGTCTGTAACCCCGATTGATTTTTCAGAACCCATTTGTTTGAAACAATCTGCTAAAGAGATTCAGACCTTCTGGAATACAAAATGGGCCTGAGTGGGAGGGGGTCACAAGGCCCCTTGAATAGCCATATAAACTTTGTTTGGGGAGGGTTGAGACTTCTTTTTGGAACTCCCTTGTCATTTCTTTTTAAAAAGAAGTTATGTACTCGCCATAACATCCCATCTGAGTAGGTAAACTTAATTTGTCAGCAACCTGTGGGTTTCGGATCCGACATGGATCCGAGCCGGCAGCATACCAAGCAAAAAGATCTGAGCTCCAAGCTCCTCCCCCTACCCGGAATACACTGAAACCTCCTTCCAATCCTCAGATCGAGTTTGCCACTCCACACGTGACAACCAACAAACTAAAACCTGAGACCAGTGAACCAAGGACAAACATCAAGCTCAGCAGAAATAACCAGGTAAACCCAGGTAAAGTCAGTACCCCTCCTCCTAACATCCCTCACTCCTCAGAAAATATTGCTACCTCATTCAACACACACTTCACCCAAACCATACTATCACTAGCTAAACAACACAACCCCCCTCCCCTCCAACCCACACCTTTAACTAGTAATCTCCCCACTGCCTTCTCTTTTTCTCCTGTACCTACCTCCAACATAAAAAACTCTTAACTAAACTTAAACCCACTAAATTAGCAGCAGACAACCTCCCAAGTGAATACCTACAAATCGCAGCTGATGCTCTGGCTTACCCAGTATCCATCTTGATTAACCGATCTCTGTCAGAAAGTTACGTTCCCACACTGTGGAAAGTATGACATATAATTCCACTCCACAAAGGCGGACCCTCCGATTACCGCCCCATAGCTATTCTCTCTCCACTCTCCAAAATACTAGAGAGATGCATACACTCTCAGGTCTCAGACTACCTCCTTACTAACAACCTCCTTTCCAGTACTCAGCATGGTTTCCGACCAAACCATAGCACCACCACTGCCTTACTCTCCTTTACTAACACTATCCTTCAGCATAAAAACAATGGCTATCTCTCCTCTGCTACTTTCCTAGACCTGTCTAAAGCATTTGACATGGTCCCACACAAATAACTCATCTCTGTCCTCAATAACCTATCCTTCTCACAATCAGTCACCAACTGGTTTCAGAGTTACCTGTCTGACCACCAACAATCCGTTGTATGGCAGAATGACACATCTCCCCAACTACCTGTCTCCATAGGGGTTCCCCAAGGATCCATCCTTGGACCCCTACTCTTCTCTGTTTACACCAATAATCTAGCCTCTGCCACCAAACATGGCACACTCATACAATACGCAGATGACTCGACCATCATTTGCTCAGCCCAGTCCCTACCAAAACTGCAAAAAGTCACACAGGAAGCCTTTTCCTCTGCTGAAACATGGTTATCCGATGCCCAATTAATACTCAACCCAAACAAAACTAAACTATTCATCTTCCAACCCACCAAACATACTCAAAACAACTCTCACTTTAACATCACAGCAAAAGACAACACCACTATATACCCAACTGAACACACCAAATTGCTAGGAGTGGAAATAGACAATAAACTAAAATTTGACATTCACATATCCATGACCATAAAAAACGTCCAGAAAAAACTAGGAGCGTTGTACAGAAATAAGCAATTTCTCACCAAAGCAGCAAAGATTTCAATAGCAAATTCCCACCTTATCTCCACCCTACTTTATGCCTCTCCAATATATACCAACCTAAGGCAATGTGATCTAAACAAGCTAGAGACCTGTTACAACAAAATCGCCAAATTCGCCACAGGGGCATCCTACCGTAGTCACCACTGTCTCTCACTTGCTGAACTGGGCTGGCTTGAACTCCCTCACCTCCTTCAGTGGTATCAATTCAAACTCGCCCACAAACTAGTAAACCATCCACTAAATGCGCCATCCCTCTAGAATCTACTCCAACCCTATCGCACCTCCAGACCACTAAGATCCAGCAACAAAAATCACTTGCAGATCACTAAAGCCAATAACTCTGCTGGTGAAGCACTATTCTCTTGTGCCATAGCCAAATTATGGAACTCACTCCCACCCACAATTACCTCCATACCATCATGCACCCACTTCAAAACTTTACTAAAAGCGCACCAAAAAACATGCTGGCTATGCCCTTGCAACTCCCACTCTAATATCATTCACCCCATCCAACCACTACCTTTCTTTCCACTCCACTAACTACCTTGATTATAGCAAGCTCAGATGCTCATAAGCCTAGTACTTATTATACAGCAGGAACTTCTCATTGTAACATTTATTAATGTCTGTTATGTACTTCACAGATAAAGATTCTAGTTGTCTACTGATGTACTATGTTCTTCATCTGTAAATATGTTGTAAGTAATTGCTATGTTAAATTGTTAATCGCTATGTAATCCAGTGTAACTACTGTCTGTTTATTTTACTGTGGAGCTTTTCTCCCCGGGCCTCCACTGAAAATGGACCTACGTCCAATCGGACACTCCCAGTCAACAAATTTAAATAAATAAATAAATAACCGCCAAGGTCAGGGGGAAGGAGGGAAGAACGGTTGCTGACAAATGAAGTTACTTACTCAGATGGAACGTTATGGTGAGTACATAACTTCTTTATCTGAAGTAGTTAACTTCATTTGATCAGCAACCTGTAGGACAAAGTCCCCAGCTACCCGAAATCTTGGGAGGCCCTTAAGGAAGGATATTCCGGAGCACTGCAGAGCCAAAGGAAGCCCTTCCTCTAGACAGCAGATCCAGTTTATAATGAGTAATAAAGGTGTGAGAGGACGCCCAGGTAGTCGCTGAGCAAATGTCATCCAGGGAAACTCTAGACCAGAATGCGGCAGATATTGCCATAGAACGCGTAGAATGAGCATGAACTCCTACTGGTTCTGGTAAACCAAGCTGTCTGTATGCTTGTAGGATGTTGTGTCTTTCGGCTTTTCCCGGTTGGGGTCGCCACAGCGGAACTCTGGTCCTCTAATGATTGGCAGTAGATTTTTACATGCTGAGTTGCCAGCCCTGACGCACAACCTTCAACGAAGGTATGCCCATTCACGCATGTCTCCACACAGAAGACGCTTTAGCTGCGAGGCGACAAAGCTACCGCAGCACCACCACCGCAGTCTCTATATGCTTGTAGGATACAAAAGGAAATCCACCTAGTGAGAGTCACCTTTGAAACTGGTTTCCCTAAAAAAGGCTTAGCAAAGGAAACAAAAAGTTGATCAGATTTATGAAAGACCGCCGTCCTGTGCAAATAAAAACATAACTACCTTTGAATATCCAGCAAATGAAGTTTGTATTCCCCTTTGTTCCGAAAATTAGGGAAAAAAAAGAGGCAAATTAATAGACTGATAAATGTTTGTCTCAGAAGCAACTTTAGGGAGAAAAGACGGATTAATCCTGAGAAGACACCATGTCCTTATGAAACACTAGATTTGGGGGTTTCATACAAAGAGCCTGAAGCTCTGACACTCTCCTGGCTGAGGTGATAGCTACCAGAAAAGCCGTCTTCCATGACAAGAATTTTAAGTCAACTGATGCTGAAGGCTCGAAAGGAGGTGCAACTAAGGCCTGAAGAACCAAAGTAGGATCCCATGGCGGGGACGGATTCTTAATAGGAGGTCTCAGAAGAAAAGTGACTTTCAAAAAGGTCTTACAAATTCTGGCAGCAGCAGGAGAGCCTAAATTGTCCCCTATATGGAAATGGGAAATAGCCGCCAGCTGGACCTTCACTGTGGAAGAGCTGGCTCCTTGCTGGAAGATACGAGACAAAAAGTCTAATACCGCTGAGATCAGAGCGGTAAAAGGATCCAGATTTCTCTGTGAAGCCCAAATGGAGAAACGTCTCCATTTGCTACAGTAAATTTTCCTGGTAGAGGATTTATGTGCAGCAACCAAGATGGATTTAACAGGGGAAGAGATACCGGGTGTCCTAGCAATTAGTGGAACTGGAGCAGCCAAGCTGTGAGCTTCAGGCTGTCCAGATTCGGAGGAAGCATTCCCGAGGGATGACGAATCCGATCTGGAATGGGATCCAAGATCCAGGGTGGAGCTATGAGATGAGACCGTAGGCAGGGAAACCAGACTTGACGAGGCCAGAATGGGGCTATGAGGATAATTATGCTCCCCAACCGACGAGCTTTCTGTAAGAATTTTGTCATGAGTGGGAGCGGGGGATACGCATAAAGAAGACTGGGTGGCCAAGCATGAACAAGAGAGTCTCTGGGGGGCTTCCCCCGTCGGGGGAATTAGAGCGAAAAACTCGCTACACTTCGTGTTGGATGGCGATGCAAAGAGATCGCAGCAAGGCTGACCCCACCTGAGGAAGATCTGTTCCACTACACAAGGGTTCAGAGACCACTCGTAGGGAGAAAAGATAGTTCTGCTCAATTTGTCTACCAAGATGTTGGACTGACCTGGAATGTGCATCGCTATCAGTGGTTGGTGGAGATCGCCCATTCCCAAACTCTCATGACTTCTCGACAAAGCTGATAAGACTTGGTTCCCCCCTATATATTGATATACCAGACCACTGACATATTGTCTGACTGGATCGCAATAGTTCCTAGAGGAAGATAAGCATGAAGGGCCTGCAGTGCTAAAAGGACCGCTCTCCTCTCTAGAACATTTATATGCAGAATGGTCTCGCTTTGAGTCCACGTGCCTTGGGCAGTCCTGCCAGAACAGTGCCCCCCCCCCACCCTAGGTGGGAAGCGTCCGTGGTCACCGTGGCTTGGGGTTGGGGCACAACAAAGGGATGTCCCTCCTGCAAATCCCGGGATTGGAGCCGCCACAAGAGAATTTCTGCACACTCTGCTCAAGAGGTATCGGAAAATCTAGAGGTTGATGTAGTATAGACCACTGAACTTGGAACATCCACTGTAAAACTCTCATATGCAGACAAGCACAAGGGATCAGGTTGATAGCTGCTGCCATGGACCCTAAGGCTCTCAGGACTAATTCTGCTGGGGGTGCAGGGGACTGCAGAAGCGCTAACACATGAAGTGCCAGGCTGTGTAGTCTGTCCGGAGTCAAAAATGCTCTGGCCTGAAGAGAATCTATTCTCACCCCTATGAAGTCTAACACTTGAAAAGGTTGTAGGGAAGACTTCCTGAGATTTATGGTGATCCCCAGCTGAGGTGCTATCCGGAGAAAGAAATCTCTGGCTAGTAAGAGTAGATGCCTGGTGGGAGTGGTGAAGCCAGTCGTCCAGGTATGGGAAGACCTGAATGCCCTGAAGTCTCAGGTGGACCGCTACAACTGTCATGACCTTGGTGAACACCCTGGGGGCTCTGGTGAGACTGAAGGGTAGGACCTTGAATTGATAATGACTGGCCCCTAGCCGAAAGCGAAGGAACCTCCTGGATCGCCTGTCCATCAGGATATGGTAGTACGCATCCTTGAGGTCTATCGAGCACAACCAGTCTTTCTCCTGCAAGAAGGGCAGGATGGATTGAAGTATGACCATCCGGAACTTTTCCTTGGCAATGAACAGGTTCATTGCTGATCGGTCGAGAATCGGCCTTAGGTCCCCCATCTTTTTTGGCAACAAAAAGAACCTGGAATAGATGCCTGATCCGGACTGGTCTGGGGGCACCTGCTGGATGGCTCTTTTTTCTAGCAGCTTTTGTATTTCCAAAGCCGCAGCCTCCCTCTGAGCGGGTGGGATGTCTGGGAGGCACCTTGTGTAAGGGGGCTTGTTTGTAAAGGGAATAGAATAGCCTCTGGATATTATTCAAAGCACCCAGTGGTCTGTCGATATGGACTCTCATTGGGCTAGGTGCATTGAAAAATCCCCCCCCCCCAACTGCCTCCAGAGAGGAGCAGTCGGGCAACCCCTCAGGGTTGCTGCGCGGGTCGATCTGAAAATGGTTCCCGTGACCCGAAGTTCTTTGGCCCCCTCTGCCTCTGGGCCAGCATCCACCTTGTCCCTCTCTGCCTCTGGAGCAGAAGGAGTCCTTAGCATGCCGGGAATGCTGAGATTTCCGAAACCACGGCTTCTTTTGCCCTTGCTGGTTCCCGGAAAAGGATCTTTGAGGGTTAGAGAAGCGGATCCCGATGGCTGACAGCATTTTCCTGTCATTCTCACTCTGGACAAGCGTATCGTGGACAGTCTTCCCGAACAGGGTCGAATCGTCAAAGGGTGCATTAGCGAAGGACGCCTTGAAGGGTTCCGAGAAATCGCAAAGACGGAGCCAGGTGTGACGCCTTAAGGCGATACTGGACCCGCTAGCCCTAGCGGCTCCCTCGGTGGCGTGAGAGAGTAGACGCATGGACCTATTGGACACAGACTTGAGAATGCCCATACAAGCTGAGAAGGTCCGTTTATCCTCGGCCGACATGGACTCCGGGGGAGACTCAGCATACTCTTTCACAAGGTCCCGCTGCAGTCGAATTACACGGGACAAGTAATTCAGCGCCCTTATAGTAAAGGTAGCTGAAGCAAAAGTCCGCTTTCTAAGATGGTCCATTGCCCTGGACTCCTTGTCTGGGGGGTGGACCAAGGAACTTTCCTGGCAGAGTTCCTTTTTTGTGGCCGCCACCACCACCATGGTATCAACCGGGGAACCTTTGCTCCAAGAAGCTCTATCTGCCGAGGGGCTCAGTATTTTGTCAGGCCTTTTGGGTATTGGCTCCACAGTGTCCGGTTCCTTCCAAGCTCTGGTAGTGATAAGGTCCACCAGAGGGTCGGCTGGGGGACACACCCAAGAGGTAGATGGACCTGTATCAAATGCCTACAGGAATACCGACTTGTCAGAGGAAGATTTTTGGGTGGACCCCCCCCCCCTGGCGAATGATTTCCGTTATGTCTCCGAAGGCTTGGATCCGACAGACTCGAGGGCATGGCCGGCGTTGAGACTGAAGGTACCATCGGCGCTGACTCCAGTGCTCCTCGGATCCATAGATTCCGAAATCCAATGGTGGATCGGAGAAGGAGCTATCTGGATGAAAAAACGGAGCCGAACTCCCCGCACCGGTGGGGGGGGGGCCAGAAACACTCCCATCTGCAGTTGAGTTTGTAGAAACCTTCGCATCATCTGATCCATGTCTGCTTCAGAGATGCTCCGAGTAGATCTCGAGGACGCCACCGATGCCAGCCGGGAAAACTGACGCAAAGACTACCATGAGGCTGGTCAAACCTCCTCCTCCGGCTCCAGAGAAAAACGTGGTGAACGGAGCCGAGGAGAGGATGGCCTAGTAACTTTGACAGGAGACAAAATCACCTTAGCAGGAGGGGCCGTTGGATCCAACTCGGCCTGTCGCTTATGGCCCCTCTCTCTATATCTCTGTCCTTTTTTGTTTGTCTCTCTGTATCTGTGTTTGTCTTTCATTCGCTCTTTCTTGGCCTCTCTCTCTGTGGCAAGGTGGGAGGGTGAGTCCTGGACAGGGGAGTAGGGCTGGAAGGCTGGACAGCCACAGCCGTGACTGGCAAAGAAGCTGTGGAAGAAGAAGCAGAAGTTGATTCCGCTGGTAGAAGACCTGCCAGAATCAACTTGTTCCTGCGATCCCACAGGGCTCGGGGGTTGAAGGCCGCACAGATTTTGCAGCCGAATGACAAATGAGGCACCCCCAAGCAAACTACACACAGAGTGTGACCATCGGCTGGCGACAGCTTGTGGCCACACTCTGTGCACTTAGAGAAAGTCACTTTCTGACTTTCTGACATAATCAGCGCGCTCACACACAATACGGGCAGGAAGGGGGGCCTACACTGACAGAAAGTTAACTTTCTAACTCACAAAACGCAAATATCTAGCGAGGAAAGGAACCCAGTAATGAGAGAGAAACTAATAGCTCTATATATATATATATATATCTCGAAGGGGCACACACAGACCAATAATTAAAAAAAAACCTGACAAACTTGCCTGGAGCTCAAAAATCCCATGCTAGCAAAGCCGCAGCAAACAAGATCTGGAGGATTGGAAGGAGGTTGTAGTGTATTATGGGTAGGGGGAGGAGCTTGGAGCTCGGATCTTTTTGCTTGGTGTGCTGCCGGCTCTGATCCGTGTCAGATCCGAAACCCACAGGTTGCTGATCAGATGAAGTTAACTACTTTAGATATGTCTGTTTACCTGAAGTTTGTTGAGACTGCTTATTCTGTTTTTTTCTTTTCTTGCCAAAACTGAATGAGGAGATAAAATACCTTTGACAGTTTGAAAAAGGATCAGCTTGCCCTTTTCATCACCTCTACAGCAGAGTGGCGAAACACTAAATCTCTATACAAGGTAGAAATAAAATCTCTTTAACATCACCTGGCAGGTTCTTGGAATCCAGACATGCAAACCTCAAACAGTACCAGTGGCCATAGCCACAGAAGTATTGAGTCATACACACACTGCAGTGAGTAGTGACCTGTGCAGTAGAAGAAACTTAGCTATTTAAAGCAGATTTTTCCTCACAAGAAGAAACTGCACATAAAACATTCCTTATACTTTCACAATTTATCAGAACAAAGTTTAACATAGGAGTCTGACAGTTCATAATTCTGAAAGTGGAATTTGCAGCAGTATATACGTTTTCCCCCAAACCTAAGTGTAACTTAGTAGCAATGGGCTCAATCAAAACTCTAGCTGCTGGGTCAGGTTTGGGAATAGTGTATAAAAAATTTTAACAGACTGCGGAACTTAATATATCCTATTTGCCTTTTTAGGAGCAGCTGGCTGACTATCAGGAAAACTGTAGGCAGTAACATACACAACTTCTAAAGCAGACAAAACAGGAAAAATTGGTGTAGATTCTGGAAAATCCATTTGCAACAAGTCCTAGTATTTTGTGAGGGACTGAGAACCCTCCCACTGAAAACACTGGCACGTTCTGGCAGTAGTCTTAGTGAGAACACACACACACACACACACACACACACACACACACACACACACACACACACACACACACACACACACACACACACACACACACACAGAAAGTCAGAAACTGACCTGTCCTCTGAATAACAAATCTTAGGGAAAAAACCCTGTCTGTCCCTGCATCTTCCTGTTCAGATTCAGATTCTTGAATTACTTCAGGAAAAGGGGAATCTCCCTTTCATTTATCTTAAACTACTTTACAAGAAGGATCAATAGCCTGAATTAAACCCTGAGCCAGACCCAGCAAACTGCTCCTATCCAAAGAAATTGGAGGAAGTAGATACATACTCAAGATAGTCTGTTAAAGTAAAACACTCCTAGCTTTAAAATAACTTTCCTGAAAAGGATCATAATAAAAAAAAAATCAACAAAGTTAAGAAAATGAAAGTTTGTTGCCCTGAAGGGAACTTACCTACCCAGGAAAGGAAAGCAGAAGCTGGCTTGCAATCCTTAAAACCTCAGAGGAGCACACTCTTCAGCAGCAGTAAAGTGCTCAAGTATTTTGTGTCCAAACTTGGCTTTTAGTCAGCTCGGCTCGAGCTGCTTGACAGTTTGGGTGCATGGAGGGTGCCCTGAAGGTTTGGAAGCTGGCCGGATGTTTAGGTACTAGGCTATTGGCCCTAGTAAGCCTAGCCAAATGGTACCCTGGCTTTTACCACCCAAGAAAATTATTTTCCTGTGCCCCTGTCAAGCAGAGCCACAGAAGTGATCCCCGGAGTGAATTTCCTATCTCCCATCCAATCATCAAGATTTTTCTTGAAGAGTGCTAATGAGGAGCTTTGTTTGATATAGACAGGTAGTATGGGAAGTCTCTGGGACAGGAATCTATCCCTCCAGCATGTTCTGTTTATTGTGGTGATAAGGTTTAGGTCCCTAGAGCGTGTAGCTCGGAGGGATTGGGATTTCTTTACGTGGAGCATGTCCAACAGCTCTGGGTTTGACATAGCTTTGTATGTTAGGCAGACAGCGCCTCTGAGTAGGCGATATGTGACGGAGTAAAGCTGGAGTTTTTTGTGACTGTCTGCATAAGGCATCTGTTTGAGGCTGGTAATCCTCTTTGTGAGGTATTTCTGCGGCCTTTCCAGTTGTTGTAGATGTCTTGTGAGGTACATACCAAAAGAGGTGTTGTACTCTATAATGGGTTATATCCTTGGCAGGGAATAAACAATAAAGCTAAGGCTACTGTAGCAATGATCAATATAAAGAACATCAAAAGGAGTCTTCAAGGACATGTGTTTCAGCTGCATAGTTTCTGAATATCCAACTTTATACATGTATGTATGTGTGTGCATGTGTGTATGTATATACACACACACACACATATATATATATATATATATATATATAATATATCAGCTAGAGCGTCTTCTGCGTGGAGACATGCGTGAATGGGCGTACCTTCGTTGAAGGTTGTGCGTCAGGGCTGGCAACTCGGCACGTAAAAATCAACTGCCAATCCTTAGCGGACCGGAGTTCTGCTGTGGTGACCCCTAACCAGGAAAAGCCGAAAGACACAACAAAATGTATGGATCTAGGACTATTGAACGAAAGTTCAATAGTCCAAATCCACAATACCCAGACGCACTTTAACGAAAGCGCTTTCATTAAAGTTCGTTCAAAAAAAAAAAAAAACACAATCTTCTTTTATGCAGGGGGGCAAGCCCCCCCTGCACCCCCCATGTGGAAGGCTGTGCCCTCCACACACACCCTACTTTTATATTCTCACTCCGAGGTTGCACTACAGTGGAGAAAAGGGAATTCTCCCTTAACCGACCGTAGTGTGACCGGCACAATTAGCATACATAACTGAAAGTGCTGCTTCGGTGAACAGCACTTTCGGTTATGTATGTTAGGTGATTTCTGCTTCAGCAGAAAGTGCCGTTGGGGATCTGTACGGATCCCATATTTTATTTATATATATATATATATATATATGTATATGTATACATAAGGGGTAAAAGTTACAAACTCTGTTTATCAGAATTAATTTTAATTTAGCAGTAACAGCAAATAGTTTGCTTATTCTTTAATGGAAATGTGGTGATACCTGATGATGATGACTGAGCATTTTATTAAAGCTTTTCATGGTGGTAATTTATTCCTTCCACATGGAGGAAGAAATACTTTATCCGTTTAGAATGCCAAAATGTGTGATGTAAAACTGCTGATAACCAAGGAAATAAACATTCCGTTAAAAATGACTGTCCTGTACTGTTTTTGCTAATGCATGTTGTCTTATCTTTGCTCTGACAAGTCAACTGTCACATATAAAATAAAATGTGGTTGTATACATGTGCAAGATAGGAGAAACCTATGTGGTGTTGATATCTAAAATGGCAGTTTTTAACAAGTTTCCTCCAAGTCTGTTCCAAGAAATTGCTTTCAGGTGCTTGAAGCCCAGCTGCTTGTGTTGCAATTCCTGGAGCATGTTTCTTTGACGCAATTATTTTGTCACATTTGTTTGCTCGTTTTAGGTTCATAGGTGTGTACTAGGCTAATGGCCCTGGAGCCTTTACAAGCCTAGCCCATAGAAGTGCCCTGGCATCATGCTGCCCAAAGTTAGCTCCCAGTGCCTCTGTCAAGTAGAGCCACTGGAGTGAATTTTCTATTTTCCATCCACTCATCAAGATTTCTCTTGAAGAGGGCCAGTGAGGTGCTCTGCTTGACATGTATAGGATGTCTATTCCATAGCATGGGCAGTCTCTGGGTTATGAAACTGTCCTTCCAGGATGTTCTGTTGATTGTGGTAATGAGGTTGAGGTCTTTGGAGCGTGTGATGTGGAGGGATTGGGATTTCTTTAGATGCAGCATTTCTAACAGAGCTGGGTCAGGCATGGCTTTGTAAGTCAAGCAGAGATCTCCTCTACGTAGGCGATATGAGTCACGTTGAAGTAATGTGTGTGGGTTCAAATTATGTGTTCTGCATTGTACTTTGACTTGGCAGCATTTAAGAGAAAAGGGTGGTGCATTATATTTTGTGTGTAATCAGTTACTACCATTTTTGCCAAAGTGGTGCGTCCTTGGATTGAGAATAATGAAGTGCAGACTGGGATTTTACACAAAGCTGCCTTAGGCTTGGCTACACATGTTTAGATGTGCCTTCAAACAGGTATTGTACAATAATGGCTCATTACTATTCAAAAATGAGCACACTTATTGGCAGTCCAACCAGAGTGCCTGTTTTAAGTCAAGCATATACCAAAAGAAAAGGTCCAGCTGCTGAAGTGCCATTAAGTAGCCAGACTTTTCTACTGGCAGATACTGGAGAACACACCAAAGTATGAGAAAAACCTGGTATGATGTTCTTCGTGTTTCACTGTTGCAGTCATTACATTTGGGTAATCTGCTGGCAGGTTGCCCTCAGTCGGCCTGATTAACAAAGTCTTGGGTCCTACGTCGGTTGCTGTCCCTTCTTCCATGATGTCAGGTCGTCAGGTATAAAACATGCAGCCGACGCCATTACAACAGTCTTTCTTGCTGCGCGGTGCCTGAAGCAGAAGCAGTTCACAAGTGCTGGTCAGCCGATTTTTGTTTTCGAGTTTCAGAACCGAAGTCTTCAACTAAAAGCTAAGTACCCCATTGGGGAAACTTTTTCTTGCTCCATACCGATGTCAGTAAAAGTTAATAATTGCATTACTTGTGGGAAGCAAATACCTCATAAGGATTTTCATTTGTACAGTATTCCCTTGCCTAGGCCCTGACCACAACATACCTTGCTGTCGGTTTTGTGCTAAATTTAATCAACACACTATTAAACGTCGGTATATTTTTGCTTCAAAATATTTTGGCTCACGATTTAATTATCCAGAAATGTCATCGGGTAGTAATCCGACTACCGGAATACCTAAAAAACACAAAGAAAAAGACAGAGACAGACCGTTGCGGTCCAAAACTGACAACGCTTCTCCTAAGCCAGTCACCAGTTCGCTGGTTCTCCGGTGCTTTCGCATCCCCTGATACCTGCTACTTCTGATTCGCAGGCCTCTACTGAGACCCATTTGGAGTCCGGTATGCCGCGAGATGCTTCAATTGTGGAACCCGCGGATGTCTCTACCTTTCATGGGTCTGGAGCCGCTGTGCAGGCACCAGCTTCTGAGGGTGTTTTCAGGCCTACAGATTTATATGTTAGACCGACACCATCTTCAAAACTAAGGCCAAAATCTAAATCTTTGTCTAAAAAACTGACGCCTGTGCCTCATGTGCAGGCCCCTATTCCTAAAAAACAAATAATCAAAATGGCTGAAGATTTAATTACTCTGATCAGGGGGAGTCAAACCCCCTCCTCCTAAGAGGCCTAGGCAAGACATTGGTTATGAATCTTCTGAACAGGATTCTATTTCTTCTGACTCTTCTAATGAACAGGATTTGTCTATACCTACTTATGAGGACTCCGATGCAGAAGATTCCATTCCCCGTGAGAATTTTTCTTTTGGGGAAACTTTACATACCTTAAGGGAATATTTCCACAAGATTTCTCTGAATCTAAAAAGAGACTTAGAGATTTTCTTCTTCTTCCTCAGCATAGGCCTTTGGCTATACCTCCTGTTCTAGACATTGTTGATGATGTTTTTTCAGAATTTAATATGGCTCCTGATTCTTTGCCTCCGGCTCCTTGTAAGCCAGACAGATACTACAGGGTTCCTGACTTCCACAAACTCCTTTTCAAAAATCGCAGATCCTGAAATTTCTCAGGGTCCCAGGGGCATTAAGGCCTCTACTGCTAAAAATTCTACCCCTTCTGATAGAGATTCCAGGGCGCTGGTTAGATGGGGTAAGAAGGTTTACACTTTTGCAACCTTGGCAATCAGGGCTTTAAACTGTCAATTTCATATGCTTAAATATCAGCAGCATATCATGGGACTGCTTAAACAAAAAATTATGTTAATTTCTGACTGTGTGGAAAATTAAAGATTTACAGGAAAATAAAGATTTACAGGATTTATTGCTTTCAGCTGAACAAGTTGGAAAACATACCTTGCAATGTGGTTTTGATTCTTTGGAAGCCTCTTGCAGGGCTGCTGTAACTGGGTCTGTGCTAAGAAGGCATGCTTGGCTCAAAGAGCAAACTCTGCCTGATCATCTTAAAGAAAAGTTGTTGGATGCTCCTTTGCAACAGGACCATCTGTTTGGTAATAAGGCTGAAGAAGTTTTTAAAAAGATGGAAGATAAAGCTAAATCTATGCAAACTGTGAAAGATTTCTTACAAGTGCAACCTCCAAGATTTAGTAGGCACTGGCCTACTAAGAACTGGTCCTTTCCCGTTCCTTCGAGAGCCACTCAAGTCAAACCCAGACATTCCAAAGGCTCCAGGTTTCAGTCACAAGCGACTTTTAGAACAAAACAATGGGGTGCCTCCACCTCCAAATCTGGAAACTACAAGGCACCTCCCTATGGTAAACAGTCTCAATGACTTCCCTCTACAATCACTAAGCATTTACCTTTCAGCCGCCCCTTTGGGGCGGGGACTGGCACTTCATGCAATAAACTGGCAACTCATAACCCAGGACAAATGGGTTTTAAATATAGTATCCCAGGGATACAGATTTCATTTCCACACGTTGCCAATCCCAAACGGATGGCCAGACCTGCCCCCAAATCAGTGGACAGAGGCCCAGAAACAAGTTCTGTCCCTCATGAACATGGGGGCTATTCATCCAGTACCAGAAGAGGAAAAGGGACAAGGTTTCTATTCAAGACTTTTCCTGGTACCCAGAAAAGACAAATCCATGGCATCCACTTCTGGACTTACCTACTCTAAACACATTTCTGGACATTCCAAAATTGAAGATGCTGACTCTTCAACAGTTACTTCCTATGCTAGGCAAAGATGCCTGGTTGGTAACTCTAGACTTAAGAGGCTTACCTGTATATCCCAATCGGGGAACCTTGCAAAAGATACCTCCGCTTCAAAGCAGGCTACTTGCATTACCAGTTTTCTGCACTGCCCTTTGGCTTGTCTACTGCGCCCAGGGTCTTCACAAAGTGCCTGGCTCCAGTAATTGCATTTTGCAGGCAAAGAAATATTCAAATATATCCATACCTGGATGACTGTCTAATTCAGGCAAAAAACAAGGACATTCTTCTAAAGCATCTGGCATTTGTAAAAAGGGTTCTAACTTGTCCAGGGTACACCATAAACGAAAAGAAATCACAACTGGTACCCTCTCAAAAAATTACATTCCTGGGTGCAAGCTTGAATACAACTGTCTAGATGGCTTACCTTATGCCAGAAAAGCAAATTCAATTGGTGACTGACTTCAAACAGGTGGCCACAAAAACCCTGCTATCTGCAAGACAAATTCTGCAGGCCTTGGGGTTCATGGCCTCCTGCATTCTTTTAATTCCATATGCAAGACTGCATATAAGGAAACTTCAGTGGTTCTTGAAAAGTTTATGGAGTCAGCATTGTCTCAGCCTGGAAACAATGATTCCTATCATACCTTGCCTGCAACTAGAGTTCCTGTGGTGGGCAGAGGCCTGTCACCAAAACAAGGGACTGCCATTCACTCCACCCCCTGCTGCCCAAACCCTAACTACAGACGCATCAGACTATGCTTGGGGGGCTCGTCTGGCAGGGAAGTGCATTCAGGGCAAATGGAGCCCAAATCAAATGCACCTTCATATCAATCAGAAAGAGATGCTAGCTGTACAGAATGCACTGACAGCCTTCAAGGACTACCTTCATCCAGGACAATTAATGATAAAGACAGACAACACCACAGTTATGTGGTACATAAACAAGCAGGGGGGTGCACACTCCTACCCCCTTTGCAGACTAGCCATGGCATTGTGGAACACGGCCTTCGACCTACCAAATACAACTACAAGCTCAATTCCTGCCAGGAAAGCTGAATACTCTGGCAGACGAACTAAACAGAAATCTCATGGACCCACACGAATGGAAACTGGAACCACGGATTTTCAACATGTTGACACACAAATGGAGTCCAGACATAGATCTTTTTGCCTCACCCCAGAACTATCAGTTGGACAAATTTTGCACAAGAACCCATCACAAAAAAGCTTGGATAATGGATGCTCTATCATTCAGCTGGAAAAACCTTTCAGACTATGCTTTTCCCCGTCTGCCTCTACTCTCCAAAGTTCTACGAAAAGTTGGACAGGACAAACCAAAAATGATTCTGATTGCTCCAGACTGGCCTCGCCAACACTGGTACCCATTCCTGTCCAATGTGTCACACCTTCTACCGTGGCACCTGCCACGGACACCTTACTTACTGTCTCAGCAGAACAACCAAATTCTGCACACTCTGCTCCAAACTTTGAATCTTGCAGCGTGGCTAATCACCTAAATTCACCCTTAGCATCCCTCGGCAAACCTGTGATGGATGTCATTTTGGAGGCGAGAAGGCCTAGTACTAGAAAATCTTATGCTGACAAATGGAAAAGATTCTGTGCCTGGAACCAGTCACAAGGAATAAGCACAGCAATGCCCAATATTCCTCAGATTTTACAATACTTAACTGAGATGCTTCACAAGGGCCTGCCCTTTTCTTCCATAAAAATCCATGCTTCTCCCATTTCAGCTCATTACAACACAGAACCTGCCCTCTTCTCTCATCCTCTGCTAAAGCAGTATCTCAGAGGGGCCAAAAACATAAGACCTTCCAGGAGAGCTCCAACCCCTGCCTGGGACCTAAATTTTGTATTGGAAAAACTCACTCTCCCTCCTTTCGAGCCAGCTGCCACTGCAGACTTAAAATTTCTCTCCTGGAAAACAGCATTCCTTTTACCAGTCACTTCAGCTAGAAGGATTTCTGACTTACAGGCTCTTATGGCAGTGGAGCCTTTCATTATTTTTCATGCGGACAGGGTGTCTCTCAGGACCAGTCCATCCTTCATGCCTAAGGTGGTATCCAGTGTGGCTCTTAATCAGACCATCCATTTGCCAACTTTCTTTCCCAATCCGCAGAACAAGGGGGAGCGAATTCTGCATTCATTGGATGTACACAGACAACTTATATTTTACTTAAACAGGACAAAATATCTAAGAAAATCTGAACAACTGTTGGTGGCATTTGTTGCAAGGGCAGAGGGAAAGGCTATTTCAAAGTAGACTATTTCCAAATGGATAAGCCATTGTATTCGTTTCTGCTATGTGCTCCATGGTAAAACTATCCCGCAGGGGATCAGATCTCATTCCACCAGGGCTACATCTACTTCTACAGCCTTTCTCAGAGGTGCTCCTACCAGAGACATTCTAGAAGCTGCTACCTGGCGCTCAGTTCATACGTTCACCAAACGTTACCATTTACCTTTCTTCTCTAAATCCAGGGCTGGCTTTGCCACTGCTATCCTACAGGGCCTTATAGCTGGTCCTAATGCTGTCTAATTCCATCCTCCCAACCATAGCTTTGGGAATCTACCCAAATGTAATGACTGCAACAGTGAAACACAAAGAACATAGTACAGTTGTGTACACTTACCATAAATGTAGATGTTCGAGTGTATTCACTGTTGCAGTCCTGGTTACCCACCCTCCCGCCCCCTGATTTTTTCTATAACTATTCCTCCACTTTCTTTTACTATGCTTAAAAGCCTTTTTGGTGTATTTGCTTTTGTTTGGAGATGTATTTTTTGTGTTTTAAATTATGTGTATATATATATATATATATATATATATATATATATACATGTATATATTTTGCTCCCCATTTGGGGGGGCACCTGACATCTGGGGCAAGAAAAAGTGATGTAATGGCGTCGGCTGCATGTTTTATACCCCTGACGACCTGACGTCATGGAAGAAGGGACAGCAACTGACGCAGGACCCAATCAGGCCGATTGAGGGCAACCTGCCAGCAGATTACCCAAATGTAATGACTGCAACAGTGAATACACTCGAACATTTATGGTAAGTGTACACAACTGTACTTTCTGCAAAACTAAAACAGAAACCTACCTGAATTTCCTCATAATTTTGTGCTGTCCCTGTAAATGTCTAGTTTTCAACAGTTAAAAAAAATTCCCTTCTCCTGCACTGATGTACTGTGAAAGCGTGGGAATGCAAACGCAAGTCCCATATGTATGCGCAGTACATCAGAATAGCAATGACAACACAGAAGGCAAAAGTCCCAATTTCTTTCTTAAATAATGTTATTGTATAAAAGCAGTAATCCATTCCTGTTTGTAGGTCTATCAGGATTAACCATGGTTGGCTTTGTTTAATCACTCAGGCTTCACCCTTGTGATCAAACCGTACTACACTTGGGTAAATCCTGATATACCCATTCGCCATCATGGATTATTGCTTTAAATGTTGTGCAAGTAATACCATGCATTTGTGTTTAGAGGAGTTGGGTTTCGAATGCTTGTACTTATCTAGTTTCCATCATCTTACCTAAAAGAAATGCTTAGTTTAATCTAGTAAATGTTTTTTTTTCTCCAGGATCTGTCCTTATGTGTACCATATAAATCTGTACTCGGCCTTTAACTAGAAATCTCATTCCCTAACCGACTTGTGTTCTACAGCTAGGTGATGCTCAAACGTTATATTTCAGTAAATAAAAACTTTAAGTACGTGCCTAACTGTGACACTTCCATTCCTGTCCAATGTTGCTGTAATGTATGCAGTTTATTATATTACTGGGCCATAATCCAGTTGCTTCTTAGTCATTCTAGTTTACAATGCTTTAATTTCCATTGTGGCATTGTTAATGTTGTCATTTTGTAGTGTTTGTCATATTACAGTGGTATAAATTTCCAAGATGATATCTCATGGTTTCATTCTTCCTATGTGTTTTTAATGTGCATTGTCTTACTGGCTTCGTATGTTTGTCATACCTACTTATTTGTATTGCCATTTACTGTGTGCGCCTCCGGCCTTGATCATAACTGAAATTGTTCCAGTCACCCAGTTATCGACTGAATAAGTAAATTAAACATTGTGTGAATAAATAAATTAAACATTGTGTGTAAGTTTTCAGAAGGATGTTGCATCAGCACAAATCAGAAGCACAACTCCACACATGGAAATAGTGGGAAGCAAGGTTAATAGAGTTACACAGCTGTTAGAGAGCATGAAGACTGTTCATGTGATGAGGTACATATGGGTTATAAAGTTAACATTTTACTACATGCTTTTTAGTCGTACAATTAGTTTGTAAACAAGAATATATATCTACAGCCTGTAGCTATTTTAGTCTGTAAATATGTGAAGAAACATACGAGTGTAAACATTTTTAGAGTGAATATATTATCAGGTTCAGCACAATGTTGCATCTTGGGTAAGAGTTAAAGTATAAAGGACTAAATGAAATCAGTACTGTACTGTCAGACAGTTAATGACCATTAAAAAATGGGGGACCTGTACATCAACATTCTGATTGGAGAATGAAGGTTTTCCAGCAGGGTGTTAATGTACAGGTAATGCTTGCTGAAAAACAAGTCTACATATTAAGTTGCCATTTTATTTTACACTCGCTAAGCAGCACTTTTGCTGTTTAGCGAGTGCAAAATTAAAACCAGTGGATAAAAAAAAAAATACAAAAGTGTGTGTATGTTTGTTTCTGTCTGCATGTGTCAGTGCATGGATGCTTGGGCACATTAAAGTGTGTGTGTGTGTGTGTGTGTGTGTGTGTGTGTGTGTGTGTGTGTGTGTGTGTTCAAGCAGTGGATGCAAGTCATTTACAGTTAAGAGGTATGCATACCTCTTAGCTCAAGAAATCCAGACAAAGCTTAAAATGATGTAGGACAAAGGCTCAAAAATAGGACAGATTTTAAATATTGCTCTTATAATATTGGAAGGTTGTTTGTACAGCAGGAATAAGTTAACATGCACTTTCTGAAGCATATGAAAGTCTGAAACTCCGATGTAACTCATTATTTAGTAACTTCAACTCCCAGTGATTTGCATCCAGCCAGAATTTTTATTAGAAACAGACCAAAAAATCTTGACATTATGAGAAAAATCTGGACAATTAACATGTATGCAGGTGTAAAGCTTCTAATGGCTGCTGCTGTTTGCCAAGTGTAAGTGTGTGTGTGTGTGTGTGTGTGTGTGTGTGTGTGTGTGAGGGACAGTGTGTGTGAGTGCATGTATACTTACTAAACTTATATTTCGGATGTAAAATACTTCCTCTTACAACGGTTACATATACTACAGCTTGAAACATTAGCATGGAAATTATTTTGCATCAAAAATATTTAAAAATGTATATATGCAGTAATTAAAAAAATATACAAAATTTTAACAGTCCATTCTTTAAGCACACAATAATGCCGTCCCAGGTATGTGTTATTTATTGTGTTAATGAATAATGCCTGCCCAAAGGTGTAGAGGCCCTCTGCCTGTAGTGCTGGGCCTCAGAACACCCCTGGGCGGGTATTATTTACACAATCCAAAAAATGATGCAATAGGTGAAACAGTAAAGCCACAGAGGAGGATCAGGCAAGAAATTTTAATAATAATTTTAAAAACAGCATCCGCTTACAACACAAATCAGCACATGTAAACGTTCCAAGTTACTTGTATGTTACTTCATCAGATGTGGGCTCATTGTAAATCAGCAGACTTATAAATCAAACCCCTGCTGACATCATTTAATTAATTGACCAATAAAAAACATTAAACCCCCTTTCAAATGTTACAGGAAACATTCATTGAAAAAGTTCATTAAAAAATATATGTAAATCCCCAGTAAAGTGTTAAATATTTACATATGTATAAATTATACAAAATACTAAAACTCTAAAAAAAAAAAAAAACAATTTTTCAAAACTTATTCACATTTATTAAAAAATGACAGGTTCCTATTTGAATGAATTTTTTCATGAGTCTGACCATTTCTTATTTATTGCCTCCATCTACTGGACAGTGTGATGAATTGCACTTGAAGAATTTCATTTAAAAATAGCGTTTAAAAATGAACATTTGTTAGGTAGTGTAATAGTATAAACATATTACCCACATTTTAAATCAAAGGATTTTAAATTATTTATAATCAAATTAAAATACAATTGCAGAATATTGAATATAAAATATGTGTGCAGACAATATTATATAGAAAAATGAATGTATTGATTGCGACTATAGGGGCCGAGGGAGGAAATATAATTAAATTTTCTACAAAATCTCATAATTTAGCTGCTCTTAATTTAAGAACCAGGGCAATAGAAATATATTCATTCAAACCTGGCCATTCATTTGCCTGCAATGTTATTTGCCACCAAAGTTCTCTGTACTCGATCTTTTCCTCCCGTAGGCCACCTCGCCCATCAATATTTATTTTTTCAATTACATAGAAAAGGAAATTAGCCTTGGGACACTGTTGTTTATGTCTAAATAATGCATTTGTTTCTTTTCCATTCTGTATATCGTAATTATGTTCATATATCCTTCTCTTTAGTTTACGTTCTGTTTTCCCTATAGAGAACGCTTGGCATACTTGGCACGTAGCCAGATATACCACACCACTTGAATCACAATTACTAAACTCGTTACTTTTTAATACTATGTTTCTGTTTAATAAGGAGACACTGTCTCTGTTCATAATGTATGCACACTGTGCACACCTACCACACTTGTAAGTTCCATGCCTCTTTTTACTAAACCCCTTTCTTCCTTCATAATCGCATTCTAAAAGGTTTATCAGACAACTAGCATTTTTATACACCACTTTCAGCTGCTATTTAGGTATTATATCTAAGTCTGTAAGAGCTAAAAACCTACTCCATTCTCTTTCTAGGAAATCTCTAACACCTCTAGAACTGGCATTGTACTCCAGTACTAAAGCTTTGTCAAACTTTTGATCTTTTGTCTCCTTAGGTGCAGCTGTTGAAACACTATGAACCCCGAGGATGGGATAGAACTTTCCTTTTCTTCCTTCCATTACCTCTTTTTCGACCAATTGGAGTAATTTCTCCGGATAATTTCTGTTCATAAACATCCCCTTCAATAATTTTAATCTCTTTGTTGAAGTCTTCTCCATTAGAGGTCATCCTACTTGGTCTAATGTATTGCCCTTTTACTATATTTCTTTTGTAGTGTATGGGATGTGAACTATTGTAGTTTAGATAAGAATTACAATAAGTACTTTTCCTATAAACTTTAGAATTAAATCCTTCATTTTTCTTATAGACTTCAATATTCAAGTACTCTAATCTATCACTACTAAATTTATAAGTGAATTTTAAAAAACTCGTAGCATTGTTTAAATAATTCATAAAGGTCAAGGCTTCTTCTTCTGCTGCCAACCATAAAATGCATATGTCATTCAGGAATCTTTTATACATATTCCAACAGTGACTGTAAACCGAATCTATAACAAATTTCTCCTCCCAATGTGCTAAAACCAAGTATGCATAGGATGGTGCACATATTGCCCCCATTGCCACCCCTTTTATTTAATGAAAGAATTCTACTTTATAATAGATATAGTTACACTTTAAAACCATATCTAATAATTGTAAAATTAGTATACATTCATTGTGTGTCAGAGTATTATCTTTGTAAATAATGTCTTCCAAAAAGCTCAAACCCTCATCATGAGGAATACTGGAAAATAAATCCACAACATCTATAATATTTTCCTTGTAAAGTTCCTGTTTAAGGCTTCTTAAGAAGTCCCAGGAATCTCTTAAAATATTTTGTCTCTTTAACCAGAGAGCCTTGAGCTTTGTGTCAATGTATTTGGCAAGGAGCAAGGTTTTAGACCCCTCTGCAGAAACAATTGGTCTCAGTGGGGGGGGGGGGTCCTTACCATCTTTGTGTGTTTTGGGGATCCCAAAGATGGCTGGAATTCTGGCTTTATCAACTTTTAACTAATTTAGTGTTTTTTGGTCTGTCAACCCATCAACCAGTAGATCCTCCAAAACCAAATCTATTCTTCTGTATGATATATTAATCTCATTTTTGGAAACGCACGAATACTTATCAGTGTCCCTTAAAATTCCATTCATCTTGGCATCGTATTGAAATACATCCATTAAAACAATCCCCCACCCTTGTCAGGTTTCATCACCCTTAATTACTATTGTTTTTCAATTCAAGTAATACTTAGTTCTCACCTTCATTTAAATTACTTTTATATCTTACTTTGTTAAAAGTTTGCCTGATTTCATTCTCCACTAAAATCTCCAAATTCTTAATCTGGGGGTGGAGGGGTGGGTTGAATGTACTTTTCCTCTTAATGTTGGAGAAATCCGGTATTTTACCTTGTTCAAAAAACACCTGTAAATTAATTTTCCTCAAACAATTTCACGTCTAATAATGTTTTAGTTAAATCACTTTTTTAATAGGGATGTATTTAATTCCTTTTGACAAAAGCCTAAAATGATCTTTAACTAGAACTACATCACTAAAATTATAAATACTAAAGTTATCTCTTGTAAATTTAAACAGGTTATCAGAATCCTGTTTAATAAGGTCAACCTCTAAGTCGGGGTGGATGGCATGATTCTTAATTAATACCTCCACCTCCCCCTTCTCATTCCTCCCCGGAAATGTGCATACTGTTGGTACTGTTGTTGTTGCTCCCCCCTGTTCCTCAGTCTCTCAGATCTATGGAGGGGTGGGTATTCTGAATAATCATCCAAAACAGGAACATACTCTCCTCAAAATTAACAGCCCCATTGTCTATATTTCCCCTGTTCTCCCAAAATCTATGGCTGTATTTAGGTACAGGGTAACTAACATCATTCTTATAATCCTTCAAGTCTCTATCCATTTTCTTGATTTTTCTTTTAATAAGTTCACCACATTGCCTATCTATATCCTAATATTGTCATATTTTTCTTTTTCACTTGGAATAGTGAAAATCAAATCATCTTTGATACAATCATTAAGCATTTCAGTTTCTTTCAAAATATAATTTTTAACTCTATTGTTTTCCTTAATTATACTCTTCAAAACCTCAAGCCCACATCTGTTTCCATTTACACAATAACACACACCCAGGAGGGTATTATTGTGTGCTTAGAAAATGAGCAGCGTACATTCTCCAGCAGGCTGTTAATCTACAGGTAATGCCTGCTGCAAAACAAGTCCACCATTTTCATAGGTTAGCATTAGGCTAACTGTCCTTGTGGGCTATTTTAAGCCTAGGCAGTTACCCTATGTGTGAGAATCAAACCCTGTGCCTTGTGTCTTTAAGGTAAACACCTTATTTATTTATTTTACATTTGTTGACCAGGCTAGTCTAACTGGATACATGTCCATTTTCAGTAGAGGCCCGGGGAGATAAGCTCCAACATTAAGGTAATGTAGCAGGACTACAAAATAAAAATAAAAACTAAAAAAAATAAATTGTAAATAGTACATTATTACAAAGAATTAATGCAAGCTCCAATGTAAGGTAATATAACAGGATTGCAAATAAAAGTAAAATTGTGAACAGTAAATTATTACAGAGAATAAATGCAGTTCTTAGCTAAAGGGTGTCTATTAATGAACTAAGGTCGCTTCAATAGCAAGCAGATAAAAAATACAACAATAATGGTACAAGGAAAACAAAAAAACTTAAGATTAAAGAAGGATTGGGTTAGCAAAGAAGTAACAAGAGGTTAGCAAAGAAGTAACAAGATAGAGAAGGAAAATTTAGGCTGTCGAGTCAGTAGTGTTAAGTACAGTATATACGAGAGGAATAAGGATTAGCAATATCTGGCCAAGAAAAACAGTGGAGGGGGTGAAAGGTATCATCTGGTTGTTATGTTAGACAAGGTTTGCTTGAAATGTCGTAGGTAGCATAAGTATTAACAAAGACATAGAAGAATATCAGGAAGTGTGAAGTGTCAACGGTAGCATCGGAGTTAACATAGATGTAGAACAATATCAGTAGGTGGAGAGTGATTATAGAACAAAGAAGAGTAAATTTAATGAAGTTAGAAGGAAATATAAAAACTACATTATTGACTATGAATAAATAAGATGTGATTGTGCTCTAGTGGGTAGTAGAGGGGGGAAAGGAAATATGATTTCCTTTCCACCCTCTACTTAACCATTATGCCAACCTCCCACCCATGTTAAGCTACCGAGGAGCTAGGTTATTTTCAGTCCAAACAGCCAGCATTCTTTTATTCTCTCTAAGCAGCAGTTTTGCTGTTTAGTGAGCGTAAAATATACATAAAAAGAAAATTAAAAGTGTGTGACTGAGTGTATGCATGCATTTGAGTGACAACGAAATTGATGGAGCCGTTATTTTATACTTGCTAAGTAGCGGTTTTGCCATTTAGTGAGTGTAAAAACTAAATGAAACAGAAAAAAAAAGTGTGTGAGTTTCTGTCAGTCTGTGAGCATATGCATGCATGCATGAAACAAGGTGTGTGTGTGTGTGTGTGTGTGTGTGTGTGTGTGTGTGTGTGTGTGTGTGTGTGTGTGTGTGTGTGTGTGTATATATGTGTGTGAGTGAAAGCAATCGAGCACTGGCTGCAGCTGTTAAGAGGCTTGCTTACCTCTCGACTTCTTAGTTCAAGATGTCTGGATAAAGCCTGAAAATAAAGGAGGAACAAAGGCTCAAAAATAGGCACAGATTGTAAATGTTCTTATAAAATTACAAACTAGCTTAAATAACAGGATTTGTATTAACATAAATTTTCTGAAGAAAATAGTCTGAAAGTCAAATGTTTGTCATTATTTAGTCACTTCAGTCTGCAATAATTGGCTACAAATCACACAATTTAGGAATAAGGGACCAAAAAATAAAGTAAATATCTAATGATCTATTCTGGATGTAAAATGCTTCCTCCAACACCATTGGTGGTGCAGCGGTAGCGTTGTTGCCTCACAGCAAGAGGTTCTCCCATTCTATTCTCGGCTGGAGTGCGGGGAGTGCCTTCTGTGTGGAGTCTGCTTGTCCTCCCCGTGGTTGGGTGGACGTTCGAAAGACATGTGTAAATGGGCATGCCTTCGTTGAAGGTTGAATGTCGAGCTGGCACCTCGGCGTTCAGGAAAATCTACTGCCAATCATTAGCGGACCGGAGTTCCGCTGTGGTGACCCCTAACTGGGAAAAGCCGAAAGACAAACAACAACAGCAACTTTGAAACATTAGGCAGAGGAACTATTTCACATCAAAACTACATAAGAAAAATATAGTAATAGAAAAAAAGTAAGTAAAACACAGCAATTTTACAAACAGCCCATTCTCTAAGCACACAATGCCCTCAAGGGTGTGTTGTTGTGGAAATAACACCCTTCCAGGAGTGTAGAGACCCTCCGCCACCTTGGGCGGGTGTTATTTCCACAATGACACACACCCTTTTGTGCATTATTGCTTGCTTAGTGTTTATTGTTTGTTAAATGAGTAGGTACAGTGTAACCGAGTAAGTCATCACGAGTAAAACAAAAAAAATGAGTGTAGGCAGCTGCTTGAGAAATGAGTTGCTGTTAGCATATGCTTGTCTTGAAGTATTTTCTTGAAATACTTGTTTGACCAATCTGGTGTAGTTTTGAATCTAGCCAGTAAACATGTATTTCTTTTATCAATTTGCAGGTGGTGACGGTGGATTGGATGGGTTAGTGGGGCCAGGTGTTCAGCTGGGAAGCCCTGATAAGAGGAAACGCAAGACAAGTGTTCAGGTAATCATTCATTTCTAGTGCCTTCAAAGTTTTATTGATATAAAATGAATGCCTGTTGCATTTTCCTTTGCTTTTCAGCTAAATCACCCTTATCTAGAAATAGTCACTGCTACTACAAAGCTTTTTATGTAAATATTATGATAAACCTACCCAGAATTCTATATCTATGTGCGTTTTAGATGTTGTGTGTAGCTAAAGAATACTCTGTTGCAATTTAAAATTGCTAATTTTCAGTATATTTTGACAGTGTACTGATTTTTCTCATATATCTAGTTGCCATGATTTGTTGTAATTGATTTTTTTCAGTAACCAAAATAACTGGACTGCTGAAGAGCTCCACGTAGAACACATTAATAAAAGTTGGTGTTCTACGTGGAGCTCTTCAGCAGTCTAGTTATTTCAGTTACTTCATATACTTTACTGGGCGGGCTCTATTTGTGTGGTTCTTGATTTATTTCAGTGTTTCTGGTGCTTTTCTCCCAAGAACCCCACTGCAAATGAGTACTCTAGACCCAGTCAGACTTGCCCGGTAAACAAAATGTCAGTAAAAAAATTGCACAGCTGCTTTCTATGTTGTCTTCTTTTGTGTTGTGTACTGTAAGTATATCCTGCTGTGGTAACTTTTGTGCAGTAAATAAATCTGGGAATTTAGTACATTTCTTTTATAAAATTACTGTAATTTGTGTATGATGGAAATTTCTGATTGACAAACAGCAAGTGTTTTGTGTGAAACAACTGTTCCACCCATGTGTACATGTTTTACACCACAATACTGAGAAATTAGTTGATATGTAGAATATTTCGTGAGGCACTGCTGTTTAGAGAGTGAAGTAGCAGCTTCATAGCAGTTCATCTTTAGCAGTACTGGTGTTGGTGTGTTTCAGTTTCCCACACTTGTTTGAAAGTGAACAAGTTTAATCTTGTCCATTTCTGTTCTCTGCTTTGGAATTCCTCTCTGTATTTACATTAGGGAAATCAGTGCTGGTGCTGTTTCAAGTCATTCTAAACATGTAGACATTTTTCTTTGCAGTTGTGCAGCCATGAATTTATAAGGGTTGTCATGGTAGGGGGCTTATCTTCTGCAGAAAAAAACTCCCCTCCCTGTTTGTTCATCTTCTTGCAGCTTCAACTGGTTTGTGTCGCATGGTTGAAGCTTACTCCAGCTCATGTCCATTGTATCCTTACCCTGCAGTTAAGTTATAAATGTAGTGTCACCGAGTTTCACCCAAAACTCCCGGTTGTTGTTTGTACATATTGATGGAGAAAAGGCAGGTTTTATTATCTTCCTGGGAGTGTGGCAGTACAAAAGAAATGAGACGGCAGCAAAGGATGAACAAAACCCAGTAAAATGGAAAGATTAGAAAGTATGCATTTTGTATCTTTAATAACTGTAGCTTGGCTTGTGTGGAGGAAAGTAGTTGAAACACTGTAATATTTGTTTTTAAGTACCTCTAGGCTGCAACAAATAAACTATATTTACACATATTTTGCACGTGAGAAAACAAAGGAGTATAGTATTGCTTTAGGTAAGTTAGGTAAGGGGATACAGGAGCTTTAAGTTTTCAGGAGGAGGCTGCAGAGTTCAGAATCTTAAGTCTCTGTGCGAGACCAAGATACAGAGATGGTAGAGGAACCACATAGTTAAAGAGCATGGAGGGTAAATGATTTGCCTTCTAGATTTAACAAAATAACCAAAAGTATTGCTATAAAACCTGATAGTAGGTACTTGAGTCACTCTACATGAGTTTTTTATAGCAAGACTTAATATGAATGTTGTTTCTTTCAGCTTTTCCCAGTTAGGGGTCGCCACAGCGGAACTCCGGTCCGCTAATGATTGGTAGTTAATTTTTACGTGCCGAGTTACCAGCCCTGACACACCACCTTCAACGAAGGTACGCCATTCACGCATGTCTCCACACAGAAGACGCTCTAGCTGAGAATCGAACCGGACAGCGTCTTACTGTGAGGTGACAACGCTACCGCAGCACTACCACCGCGGGTAAGACTTAATATGAATATTCCCCTGCAAATGAGAAGAAAAAGGTTTTCATTACTACATTACATTTGACAGAGTGTTGAAAAATTTTAGACAGAGGAAGAAGCAAGACTTGAGAGACTTCTGATTCAGTCATTTGGGCACCTTAGCTGTATTAGATACAGCATCTTTATTGGTATGGAATGTGCCCATTAGGCTTTAGATACTGTACGTAATATGGCTGAATGAGTAGTGTCCTTAAGGCAGCTAGTCCAGTTGGCAGCACTTTAACTCTGAGAACTGGCAGTCTTGTATGGCAAACACTGAACTGGAAGTTTTATTAGCCAATTTTGAATTTTCAAAACCCATAGTTCTCTTCTAAAAATACTGCACTGTTAAAGCTGGTGTTTTGTTAAAGTAATGATATAAAAAATCCTAAAATACTTATGAATATACATATGACAAGCTTCTCTGACTCCTGAGAAAGTCTTCTCATAGGTAAGATAGACATTGTCTTAAGATCTGTGGGTGAAGATATTAATGATGTTCATCGTGTTACCCTGCTGCAGTCATCACACTTGGGTTATCCTGTCGTGAGGCGGTCCCGCAGTCGGCCTGAATTCCAAAGTCTTGGTCCGGTGTCTGTTGCTGTCGCTTCTTCCCTGACATCAGTGCGCCAGGGGTATATAAGAGGCATCAGATGCCATTTTCTCCAGTCTTTGTTGCCGTGCGGTGCCCGAAGCAGAAGCAGTTCGCAAGTGCCGGTCGGCCGACACCTGAGATTTTCGAATCGAATTTCAGTCCGAAGTCTTCAAAGCTAAGTACCCAGTTGGGGAACCTTTTCTTGCCTCAGTCCGATGTCAGAAGAAGTTAACAATTGCATTTCTTGTGGGAAGCAAATACCTCATAAGGACTTTCATTCTTATTGTATACCTTGCCTAGGCCCAGACCACAACGTCACTGGTTGTCTGTTTTGTGCTAGGTTCAATAAGCGAACTATAAAGCGACGCTTTGATTTCGCACAACACTACTTCGGTAGGAAATGTAATTACACTATGCCGTCGGAGCAAACTACTACCGGCGTGCATAAAAAATGCAAAGATAAAGACAGGCAGCCTAGATCCAAGCCAGACTCCGAGGCCTCGGCTGGGCTGGTCGCCAGTTCTCCGGTTTTCATTGAGGCACCTACGCAGCCCCTGACGACCGCAGAATTGGAACCCCAGACCACTTTGGATTCTCAAGCAGAGAGTTCTAGGCCGACGCAGCCATTTTCTTTAGGCCCTACAGACAACATTGCAGAAGGAGAAGCCGGTGCTGTGGAAACACCTTCGGTTACAGAAGGTGTCTTCAGACCAACTACTCTCACCATAAAATCTTATGCTAAGCTTAAGACTCCTCTAAAACCAAAAAAGACTGCACATCAGTCTCCAGTTCAAGGCCCCATGCCTAAGAAACAGATGCTTAAAATGGCTGAAGATTTGATTTCTTTAATCAGGGGTTCCCAACCCCCCCCCCCAGACAAAAGGCCTAGACAAGAGGAGGATTATGCCTCCTCTGATCAAGTGTCCATTTCCTCAGGCTCCTCTGAGGAACAGGATTACTCCTTTCCCCCTTATGAAGATTTTGATGCTGAAGATTCCATTACCTCAGCTTCTCCCCCTGAAGACTATTCTTTTGGGGAAACCTTACATACCATGAGGGAACATTTCCACTGGGAAGGTCAGGACTACTCCGACTCAAAGAAAAGGCTCCGAGAGTTTCTTTTACTCCCCCAGCACAGACCACTTGCTATCCCTCCAGTTTTAGACATTGTGGATGATGATTACTTAGAATCTAGTCTAAATCCAGATTCTCTGCCTCCTGCTCCAGCCAAACCAGATAGATATTATAGAGTGCCTGACTCACACAAATTCCTTTACAAAAGCCCTGTTGTTGACCCAGAGACCATCTCTCAGGGTCCCAAAGGGGCTAAGGCTTCTATGGCTAAAACTCCTGTACCCTCTGAAAGGGACTCCAGAGCACTAGATAGGTGGGGGAAGAAAGTTTACACCTCAGCTATTCTAGCTATGAGAGCACTAAATTGTCAATTTCACATGCTGAAATACCAGCAATTCCTAATGTCTCAAATAAAACAAAAGATGAGCACGCACCCTCAACAGTCTGAATTCAAAGAAATGCAGGATCTGATGCATGCAGCTGAACAGGTGGGCAAACATACTTTACAATGTGGATTTGATTCCTTGGAAGTTTCCTGTAGAGCAGCTGTTACTGGGTCTGTTATACGTAGGCATGCTTGGTTAAAGGAACAAACTCTGCCTGATCATGTTAAAGCAAGGTTACTAGATGCATCCTTACAGCAGGATGTCTTATTTGGGGTTAAAGCAGAAGAGGTTTTAAAGAAAATGGAGGATAAGGCAAAATCTATGCAGACGGTCAAAGATTTCTTACAGGTACAACCCCCACGTTTCAGCAGAAATTGGCCAGCAAAAAATTGGTCCTTTCCAGCTTCTGACAGACCACAGAGGGGTAAATACAGACGCCCAAGGGGCAGAGGACAAGCACAAATCCCTTACAAACCTCGCCAATGGGGCACTGCAACACAGAAGGGAGGAGAAGACAGGTCCCAAACTACTAGAAGACAAACACAATGACTTAAACCTCTAACTGCCAAGCAAAAATCTCTTGGCAGCTCCCTTGGGAGGAAAATTAGCATTTTTTATAGACAACTGGCGCATCGTCACAAAGGACAAATGGGTCCTAGACATTATCTCACAAGGATACAGATTCCATTTCCACACCTTGCTAAGGATAAAAGGAATGCCAAACTTGCCACAAAATCAATGGGCAGAGGCACAAAAACAAATTACAGCTCTCATGGACATGAGAGCCATCAACTGGTACCTACATAGGAGCAAGGCCAAGGATTTTACTCAATGCTCTTTCTAGTCCCCAGAAAGGACCATGCTTGGAGACCCATTCTGGACCTTTCAGTTCTAAACACCTTCTTGCAAGTACCCAAATTCAAGATGCTAACACTACAGCAGCTTCTTCCCATATTGGGCAAGAAAGCTTGGCTAGTAACGTTGGACCTCAAGGAAGCATACCTGCATGTCCTTATCAGACAAAATTGCAGAAGATACCTCTGTTTCATTGCAGGTTCAACCCATTACCAATTCTCTGCACTGCCCTTTGGCTTATCTACTGCACCCAGGGTCTTCACAAAATGCCTGGCACCAGTAATTGCATACTGCAGACAAAGAGGAATTCAAATATACCCATACCTGGACGACTGCCTCATCCAAGCAGAAAGCAAGGACATTCTCTTACAACATCTGGCTTTTGTAAAACACCTTCTAAGTTGCCTAGGGTACACAGTAAACAAAAAGAAATCAAAACTAGTGCCCTCACAAAATATGACATTCCTGGGTGCCAGCTTGAATACAACGGCCCAGATGGCTTATCTGACGCCAGACAAACAACTACAACTAACTCAATACTTCAAAATAACGGCAACAAAGACCCAACTCACTGCAAGAAAAATTCTGCAGGCCTTGGGCTTCATGGCATTTTGCATACTACTAATACCATTTGCAAAACTGCATATGAGGAAATTACAATGGTACCTGAAAAGCGTATGGACTCAACACAGCCACAGCTTGCTAACAATGATACCTCTCATTCCCTGCCTTCAACAGGAGTTTCTATGGTGGTCACAGGCATGTCACCTCAACAAGGGTCAGCCTTTCACCTTACCCCCAGCCAGGCAAACTATGACAACAGATGCATCGGACTATGCCTGGGGGGCACACATGGCAGGACGGTGCGTTCAAGGCATATGGACTGCAGATCAAAGGAATCTGCACATCAATCAAAAAGAAATGCTAGCTGTACAGAATGCTCTGACAGCCTTCAAGGACCTCTTACATCCAGGACAGCTTATAATAAGGACAGACAACACCACAGTAATGTGGTACATAAACAAACAAGGGGGTACACACTCCTACCCTCTATGCAGGCAAGCAATGACCTTGTGGACTACAGCACTGGCTTACCAAGTTCAATTACAAGCTCAATTCCTGCCAGGGAAAAAGAACACATTGGTAGACGACCTAAGCAGAAACATCATGGATCCCCACGAGTGGAAACTGGATCCACAAGTATTTGCAATGATAACTCAAAAATGGGGGCGCCCAGACATAGACCTGTTTGCCAACCCCCAAAACTATCAGCTTTCAAAATTTTGCACAAGAACATTTCACCATCAAGCTTGGAAAGTGGACGCACTCTCATTCAGTTGGAAAATGCTGACAATATATGCCTTTCCTCCATTGCCCCTTCTCACAAAGGTGCTGCTGAAAGTCAGGATGGAGAGACCTCGAATGATACTCATTGCCCCGGACTGGCCACGCCAGCACTGGTACCCTCTACTAAGGAACATGGCCCAGGGCCCACCATGGATTTTACCACAAATTCCTCATCTACTCACACAGCAAGGCAGTCAGATTCTACACAGCCAGCTCAAAACCTTAAATTTGGCTGCATGGCAAATCACCTAAGCAACCAGCCAGCCCCTCTTTCACAAGCTGTTATGGATGTCATTCTGGAGGCCAGGAGACCCAGCACCAGGAAAGCCTACTCAGACAAATGGAAAAGATTTTGCGCCTGGAACCAAGTCAAATTACCCTTCAGCCGGACATGCCTCAGATTCTACAATATTTAACTGAGATGTTACACAAAGGACTTTCTAGTTCATCTATTAAAATCCACGCCTCAGCTATTTCAGCTCACTACAACACGGATCCTCCCTTATTTTCACATCCACTTCTAAGGCAGTATCTCAGAGGGGCAAAAAACATTAGGCCTCCCAGGAGAGTGCCAACACCAACTTGGGACCTAAATTTTGTTATGGAAAAACTTACGCTGCCACCTTTTGAGCCAGCTTTCTCAGCTGACTTAAAGTTTATATCATGGAAGACTGCCCTGCTGCTAGCAATTACTTCAGCCAGAAGAGTCTCAGAGCTACAGGCACTAATGGCAGTAGAGCCTTTCCTCATTTTTCATCAAGACAGAGTTTCTCTACGAACTAACCCCTCCTTTATGCCAAAGGTGGTATCCAGTGTGGCTCTAAATCAAACCATCCACTTACCCACCTTCTTTCCAAATCCACAGAACAAAGGAGAAAGACTCCTGCATTCCTTGGATATTCACAGGCAACTACTTTATTACTTGGATAAAACTAAGGCTTTCAGAAAATCTGACCAACTTTTTGTATCCTATGCTACAGCATCACAAGGAAAGGCGATCTCAAAACAGACCATTTCCAAATGGATAGGACATTGCATACGTTTTTGCTACACCCATCATGGAAAACCAGTTCCTGCTAGTATAAGACCCCACTCCACCAGGGCAGCAGCTACATCTACAGCCTTCCTCAGGGGGGTGCCAACCAAGGATATTCTGGAAGCTGCAACTTGGAGTTCAGTACACACCTTCACCAAACACTATCACTTACCACTTTACTCTAAGACTAGAGCTGGCTTCGCCACTGCAGTTTTGCAGGGCCTTCTAGCCTCCTCTAACCTTGTTTGACTCCACCTCCCATTCTTAGCTTTGGGGATTCTACCCAAGTCTGATGACTGCAGCAGGGTAATACGATGAACATAGTACAGTTTTGTACCTACCATAAATGTAGATGTTCGAGTGTATACCCTGCTGCAGTCCAGGTTACCCTCCCTCCATCCCCTCTGACCTAACTAAAACCTTTCTATACCTTAAAATCTGATACAACCTTTGTGGTGTATTTGCTTATAGCTGGAGGGATGTTTTGTTTGTGCTAAGCTTTTATTATTGGTACTATCTACTGACCATCTTTTGGGGGGGGCACCTGACATCTGGGGCAAGAAAAACTGAAGAAAATGGCGTTGGATGCCTCTTATATATACCCCTGGTGCACTGACGTCGGGGAAGAAGCGACAGCAACCAACGCCGGACCAAGACTTTGGAATTCAGGCCGACTGCGGGACCGCCTGACGACAGGATAACCCAAGTGTGATGACTGCAGCAGGGTATGCACTCGAACATCTACATTTATGGTAGGTACAAAACTGTACTTTTTCAGTTCTGCTGAACACAAAGAACTCTTTGTGCACCTAGATAAATGCTTTGACCTGGTAGTACCTACCAGATCCAAACAAAATGGGAAATGTAAAAGTACACAAACCTGATAGTCCACATGTGTAAATAAAAATACGTTTAACTCTTTAGCAAAACAAAAAAACTTCACATCACGGTTAACATTAAAAGCTATTGAAGGACCAAAAATGCACCATCAGGGATAGGAAGGCGTCACATGAAAGAAAAGTAGCATCAGTAGCTAAAAGACTATTAGAAGTGCTCTAATTACATTAGGAAACTTGGGGTTTTCACCTAACGTTGTTAAGAGCTTATCCAAACTGGCACTTCCTACTCAGATCCAGTAGAGAAAGCATACCTACTAGCAAGTTTCACCCCCAAAACAAGCATACAAAGCCCACAGAATCTCAAACTCCACATCCTAACCAAAGAACACGTGGTAAAGATAGTCTTCAGAGAGAAAAATACATCATCCTTGGGGGCCCAGTAATACACCTGGTTGTCTGATAAACCATGCCAGACATGCCTAGTGAACCCAGTCTTACAGCTTTTCACCCTGAGCTTAGCAACTGTTTATTTTTGTGCCAGAAGTGTAGCTCATAGCTGTTGTGATGCCTCTCCACAAACACAGACCCACCCCTGAATCCAGATACTACAGATCCATAGCCTGATAATCCATGGTAGGTATCATAAGGGATCCAAGTTAATTATATCATCACAGGGGGTCTAAGGGTAGATCATGCTGTCCATACAGCATACATTGATCTGGCTAAGACTTCTGACATTATACAACCAGCTAACATAATAGACAAGCTGCATGGACTGTAAATTTACCCCTATGTAGTTAGATGGATAGCAAATTGGTTAAGGGATAAAAACCATGTAGTGACGGTGGCAGGTACATAGTCAGGAAATATGACTGTGATCAGTGATATTCCTCAGTGCTCCGTGCTAGGATGCTGATGGTTCACCATCTACTTGGCAGATCTCAAGTTACATATGGGGTCTCTGCCTAACCAAGTTTATGGAAGACAGCAGACATGGTATCCTCAAGTCCCCTTTTCTGTCAGCTAGGACTTTCTCATGTTAAAGAACTGTACACAAAAAAGTTGTTAAAAAATGCAAGTCCTTCATCCATCTTATAGTATAGACAACATCCAGCTGCAAAATGGAGAGGTGCGAGACCTTGAAACATAGGTAGATAATTCCCTTGCCTTTGACCATCACATTCTAGCAGTGGTTAGGAAGTCCTTTTACCTGGTGCATCTGATTTACAAAAGATGTTTCATCTAGATCAAAGAAAGTTCTTACCTCAGTATATTCCGCATTGGTCAGACCCATTTTGGGATGTGTCTTATCAGGTTTATAAAGCAACTGGTTAAAAAAAAAAAAAAAGATTCCTAACTAAAAACATCACAATCTTAAAAGCCAAGCATTATCAGGAGAGGCCAGAAACACTGTTCCTTTATTCAGTGTCCTATAGACTCCTTAGGGCGAACTGTGGCTTTACCTTTTACTCCATTAGGGATCCAGTATTCCAAGATTCAATGCATCAAACGTCACTAATACTAGAACGGGTGGAGGTGGGAGCTAAGAAAGGAAAGCTGGGTGTGGGAGAGAGCGGAGTAGGTATATCAGATGTATGGACCCAGGATGATGCAGCCACTTAGCCACTCTTCATAGCCTATCCAGCCTGATAAGTAGCTACATTGACATATTGGTGAATGGACATTAGTGCAGAGAAAAAGTTCTGGTCCCCTTCATGACAACGCTACTTCTGATAGCTCACCTTAGGAATGAGTGAAACCCAGAGAAAAGCCAGAGCTCTCAACATGGCAAATTAAATTGACCAATTCAGTATGCTGGAAGGAAGGCTTGATGGTCAGGAGTACAAGACTACAAAAAAATGGCAACTTCTGTTTTTTTTCATATTTTGCACTAAATGCTGTATCTGTAATCTGTATATTAGAAAAATGTAGATATCTGACTTGACTTACCAAAATTACTTCTCCGTATGAGGATGCTGATATGGTATGGGCAATGCTGTGTTATGTCCCATGATAAGGTATAAGGCTGCATACTTCAGTTTCGGCTAGTGGTCTACATAAAGTTATTAATACAATGTATCATCATTTGATTAACCCATATATCATTCATCGACTGCCAAACTGTTTGCAGGCCTGACAACAGAGGGTGAGAATTAATTCATATAACTCTAGCTGGGCCCATTTGTATATGGGAGTTCTGCAGGGCTGGATGTTAGGACATATTTTATTCAGTATTGTTTTTTTCTTTGATGCCAACATCCACTTCAGCTTAGTCAGCAAAATATGCTAATAACATTAAATTTGGGTCTCTTGTAACTACTTCTGATGACATTGTTAAATCTAACATCTATGTAAGCACTTTAATAAGGATAAATGTGGAGCCTTTTATTTGTGGGAGCATACTATTGGTCCAACTCTAAGACTAGGGTCTGCTGATTTTATAGTTAGGACTGAGAATAAAGATCTCGGGATTACTTTGTGTAATAACTTTAAATTTACAACACAAGCTGAAATTATAAAAAAATCTTTAAAAAAACATTTCTCTCCAAGCCTCCGCTGAAAATTGGGTTTGTTCCAAGTCGGACTTTCACAGTTAATAAATGTTAAACAAATAAATTAATCTATAAAATTAATAGGGTTATTTTTTAAGAACTTTGTTTCGAATTATGCTGATTTTATTTTCCGACGCATTACTGAATGTAATAACTCCTTGTTTTGTAAATACTATAGGGGTGATCTACTTATTCTTAAGGGTGTTCAGCAAAAGTATACAAAACATTTAGAAGATTAAAAACCTTACTTATGACTCTTGATTAGGGCAACTTGGATTATATGGTCAACTATAGATATCTACGTGGCAAATTATGCCTGGCATAAAAGGCATTAACAAATGAGGAACTTGTTACTTATTGTAGACTTGCTAGATTCAAGACATCCAACTAGAGGTGGGAGTTTTACATAAGTGCAGGACTGCAATGAAATCCAATATTTTGACCAATTCAGCGGTTTGTAATGGGAATAAAACACCTTTGCATATACGTCAAAGTTGGATTCTGCAAATATTAAAAAAAAAAAATCTTGATATTTAGATGGGTTCTAATGTTTATTTACTTAACCTAGAGTCTGCATTTTAATTTGGCCCTGGCCCTAACACAGTTATTTCATGACCTTTGAACATTATGGAGATTAAGCAATAAGCTCTTTACAAAAGAGAAGAACCAAAGCAGTAGCAAATTAAGTATAATGTGTGGCGCAGTGGTTAGCGTTGTCGCCTCATTGCAAGAGGATCTCCAGTTCGATTCTCAGCTGGGGTGCCTTTTGTGCAGAGTCTCCTCCCTGCATTCATGTGGGTTTTCTCTGGGTGCTCCTGTTTCCTGCCACATTCCAAAGACATGCATCTGGAGCGTTTCTCACTGGGCCTCCTCCGAAAATAGGCTCTGTCCAAGTTGGACTTTCCCGGTAAACAAATAAGTAAATAAAGAAAATAATATAAGTAAAAGTTATTACAAACTTGAATTGTTGTTAAACTGCATGTACTTTTAAGTCCAACAAAATAAAATGAAGCACTGGAGACATTGTTATTAATGAGACAAATGGTAAATCATTGTCACTAATAAAAGTTCCTCCATTAGTTTTAAAGAATTTAACGTAGTCCAAAGGAAACCATATTCCTCAAGTCTGACAACTATTTGACAAATACATCTTGCAAAACAAAATTCCACGTGAGTGCACTGCAGTCGGAGTACAAAACATTAGGCAACAGTTGAAAATGAATCAAACTTTACTGAACCTTGATGTTGAAACACTACCTTTGTAATTAGTACAGGTTTCAGTGAACTTGTATGCAAGACTAAACACAACTGATTACCAATAAAAGGTAATGGCAAACAGAATTTGAAAGGATCCTCTGCTTCCTGGTTAAAAGATTATTGTGGCTGCTTATTTGAACTGTTTCTTTCTGAAATTTGCTGTAGCATAGACTAGATTCAGGCATGCTGAATCTAGCTTTGTTTATATAACTTGAGCACTAATCCAGGCCATCTTTTTTTGGAGAAGGTTCCCCTGCACCCTAGTGGCAAGAGTGTGCAGTTAGAACTTGTCTGATTGAAGACTGCTGGAACAGGGCTCAGTTTTGAGTTTTTTTACTGGTTAATTGGGTAATTTGTTTAAATCAGTTTGCTCATTTTCTATTGTTATATAAAAAAATTGCACTTTATTCATCTGCTTTTAATGTATTTGTGTTTCTTCCTACTTTATTACATTTATTACTGCTTGTTAGTAGCCTGATTAAATTGTAACCGTTATTCTAAGCCTTTGGTTATAGCACTTGGGCTTCAGACCAGTTGTTTTACATTAAGAAGGTCTGTACTGTTGTGGCAGGACAGGTAGCTTGCATCCTTCTAAGTCGGGAATTGCTGATTGAAGGCTTAGTGTCTGTTATTCTAAGAGTGTATTAGTTCTGATTTAAACACTTGGGCTTCGGGCCAGTTATATTACATTAAGAAGGTGTGGTCTGCCCTCTTGTGGGAGGAGAGGGTAGATTCTGCCCTTTTGAGCTGGGAGTTTCTAGTTAAAGGTTTATTGTGCCTGCTTATTTCAACTGTTTCTTTCTAAAACTGGTACGCCTTGTTTGCTGTAGCATAGACTAAATTCAGACCTGCTGAATCTAGCTTTGTTTGTATAATTTGAGCACTAATTCATATCATCTTATTTTGGAGAAGGTTCCCCTGAACCCTAGTGGCAGGAGTGTGCAGTTAGAACTTGTCCGATTGAAGACTGCTAGAACGGGGCTCAGCTTTTAGCTTTTTTATTGGTTAATTTGTTTAAATCACTTTGCTCATTTGCTACTGTTATATAAAAAAAAAATACACTTTATGCATCGCCGCTTAGCTAGGGTTAAACTATTCCTAGTGCCATAAAGTCTGCTCTTTAAATTTTCCCTTAGAACTAGCCAGTTTTTTAGTTTTAGCACTCAAATCTGTTTCTTTGAGCTCATTACTTGTTCAGAACTCGTAAGCACTAAATAAGCTACAAATTACTAAAGCACTCAACTTTCCTCACTTGTCTAGAGGAAAACAATTTTTAGTACTTAATAAATAAGCACCTATCTAGGCATGTCTAAGGGTCAACTCCCGGGGCTTTCTCCTGTCTACTTGAATCTGGGCATCTTGGGACAATGCAGCAATTGCCTCATTTACACAGACAACACTCTCCTCCTACCACCCAACACTACAACCTGTGAGAGATGCACTTATATAGCCAAACTGGAAGCAAAGCTCTCTTCACCCAAGACTGGACTAGACAGTCAAGAGGAGAAGGTAAACACTTGCACCACACCACACTCATCACATAGTCCCTCAAACCATACACCACCAAAACACACACATAGCAACACAAAACACACACCTACATTCAAGGAGGCTCTCAATAAATTCTGCTCAAGCAACAGAGACCTCCAAAGCAGAAACGCATGCAACCTCCATCCCCCAACTCAACCCAAATAACACATAGCCCACAAACTCAGTGTGCCACTCAACTACAGCCCATAAGGCATAACAACGTACCCAACACTCTAGTCATAGGTGACTCTATAGTCAGGCACACTGATGTTCCACTCACCAGGCTAAACAAGGAGAAAGTTACTGTCAGCTGCCTGTCTGGTGCCAGGATCCACCACAATGCATGCACTCTGGTCACTCCACAAGTACAAATATGACTCTGTCATTGTCCATGTTAGTGTGAATGACCTGAGACATACCTCCCTGTACTACATGAAAAGAGACATGGAGGAGCTCTCCGATCTTGTAGCCCAGGCAGGTATGACCCTAGTCCTGAGTAGCATCCTGCCATCACCCAGAATGATACAAGGACAAAATGATTGACTTCAACAATTGGCTAAGATTCTTGTGTCATTCTAAGGGGATCCAGTATCTGTCTGCCTGGGATGACATGAACTACAGACCACGATGCTTCGCCAGAGATGGTCTGCACCTGTCGCCCTTGGGATTCCGGATACTGGATAAGGCTCTTGCCACCCCTATAGTGCCTTTTTTAAGCAAGGTTCAAATGACAAATTCACCACCGTAACCGGTACAAGCAAGCAAAATCTGAGGGTAATGCTACCAATGCTAGAAGTCTAAACCTCAAAATGCATTCACTCGAGGCACTCCTTAAAATGGAGAACATGGACATCTGTGCAGTAACAGAGACCTGGTTGAAGGCTGCAGAGAACACCCCTGCATTACCAGGCCATAATTCATAACACACCTTTTGGCCACCTAACCTGGACCGAAACACTAAAGGTGGAGGCGTGTCCGTATTCATTAAGGATATGCACACCTCCAGGCTAGTTGCTCAGCATAATGCATCCGAGATTATCCAAGTGCAACTAACTCTGGGCAAGACCGCAATCCAAATTGTAACTTGCTAAAGATCCCCCACCATGCCCCAGGATTCCCACTCCTCATGTCTTGACACACTGGAAAATATTAGGGTACAACCCAACACCCTAATAATGGGTGATTTCAACTACCCCACCATTAACTGGGAAAACTACTTATGTACCAATTATTTTGCTCAACGTTTTCTGGAATTCATAAATTCCAACACCTTGGATCAACTTATCCACAATCCCACCAGGGGCAGCAATATCCTAGACCTGGTCATTACCAACATGGGCGACCGGTGTTCCACACCTGAGGTCAATTCCTCGATGGTCAGATCCAACCACAAGCTAATCAGCCTAGTCATCCACATCCCGCCCCCACCCCCCCATTAGGGAAACCACCGTAAAAAAATTCTCCAAAGCCAACTTCGCACTTCTTAAGACAGAAGTGGCTAACTTCACAACACCGATACAGACGGATAATAGAAGTACGACTGCTGAATCCTACAGAAATGCACTTTATAAGCATTTACACGAGTGCATGGATCGTGCTATTCCTAACAGAACCAAGATGCTATCCTCCAAAAAAAAAAAAAAGAAAGCCAATCTGGTGATCCCCTACCATAAACAAACTCTACAAGAGAAAAAAAGAAACTGTTGCAAAAAAGAGTAAAATCCCATGACTGGAAGAAATCCCTGGTCAGCCTCGGTAAGAAGCTGAGATCTCTCATAAAATCCTCCAAAGCTAGTTATGAAAACAAAATCACCTCTGATTCTAAAGACAACCACAAAGCATTCTATAGCTATGTCAAGAATCTCAATGGCAACACTCTGATCTGCTCAGAGTTACAGCAGAATGGCACTAAATATACAGAACCAACTGATATTGCCAACATCCTGGCAGATAGGTTCACTGCTAACTTTACCCCCCCCCCTCACCCCCTAAAGGGCCCATCTCTATACCAGAAGAATGCCAAGTTCCTGTAATCACGGCTGCACAGGTAAAAAAAAAACACTCTCTCCAAAGCCAAGAACACAGCATCCATGGGACCTGACAACATCCCTGGCTACATGAACTACAAAATGAACTGGCACCCTACCTAAGCACCATGTTCAGTCATAGCCTCACCTCAGGCTTTGTGCCCACTGAATGGCGCACAGTGACTGTTATCCCACTCCACAAAGGGGGAGCCACCACGGATCCTGGGAACTACTGCCCCATTAGCCTAATGAGCCTGGTCTGCAAGGCCATGGAACATATCATCATGGAACTTATAAACCAAGTCATTGGTAATCTCCAAACTGCTCGACCGGAGCACCAGAAAATAATTTTCTTGGGTGGCAAAAGCCAGGGTACCTTTTTGGCTAGGCTTGTATAGGCCCTGGGGCCGATAGCCTAGTACCTGCCTATGAACCACAGTCTCCAGTATTAGCACATTTTTTTGATAAATCTACTATAATCAGTGAACTAAAAGCCCTACATGGTTCCACTATCTTCAGTGGACTAAAAGCCCTACATGGTTCCAAGAAAGTCAGATAAAGTACAAGTCAAATGGCTCAGTTCAACACACCCAGAGAAATTAAGAATAAACATTCTCTGTAGTTCTCCATCTCTCCAAAAGAAAAATAGATAAGCATCGCAGTGCAGCAGACGCACAAAAGTAAAAAAGTAGCAGCTCTTTCTATCTCCAAATCACCATCCTAATCAGTGGATTGAGGAAACGACAACCACCTACACACAAATGTCTACACTGGGGAATGAGGAAACATCACCTGTTTACAGTGGTGCTGGTTAACCATGAAATCCACAGAAAATCCCACAAATCAGACTCAAAGTATAAGCAACAAAATAACAATGATGAGAACAAAAGTGTCCATAGGCAGCCAAGCCATCTGCTCCCATCTTTGAACTTGCAAAGGATCTTCAGAATTCAGAAAATTACGCCGAGTTTCAAAACAATTGTCCAACCTGATTTTGTATTCATGTTGCATTTGCACACAAAATGGACCCCATTAGAGTTTCTTGAGGGAGGAGGAGTCGCAGTGCATTTACATTATGTTGTTTTATCATGAAATTAAGGTAAAATGTAAGCACAAGTGGAAAATGTATAAATATTTAACAGAATATTGTTTTTTGTCTACACTGTGCTGCCCAAAAGCTGCAGTATGTTGCTTCTCATCCCTTCCAGTCCCATGACATCCCTTGTTCAATTTTTAGAACAGTCTTGTTTGGGCTATTCAGAGTGCCTGTTTTTTTGTTAATTTCTGATGCTGCAAATGGGGGAAGTACAGTCGAGTGAAATGCTCATTAACAGTAGATGTTCAAGAGAGATTTTGTCATTTAAATATAACATAACTTGTAGTTACGTCCTTCTCAGTCCTGTCATCAGTACAGTTTTCCTGGCAGTGTTAAGTGTAGGTCTTCAGGAGACTGTTTCTTCAGTTATCTATACCTCCTTGCTTGGATGTTTGGGATATTCTTCTAGCACTTTCATAATTATGGGTATCAGGCTGGGTTTTCGTGTTTTCAGCCCTGTGTTTCTCCAGTATTGTCAAAATAATCCACTTTTGCTGTACTGACGAGATCACAAAAAGTCCAAAACATGGCATGTTTATAGCTAGTGAGTTTTGATTTTACTGGACTGAATGTAACCATAAAGAGTGTTTGTGCAAAATAATTACTCACTGTACACAAGCTGAAGGGGAATAACTGTTTTCCAGTTATCAGGGAATGCTGAGAAGCAGGCATAAGATTTAAAATGTTGTATCCAACCATTTTCAGAGTATTCTTTCCTGGAGAGTCAAAATTATTTGATGCAGAACATGCTAAGGAGGAAATACAAAAGTTTGTTCAACAAAAAGTGAACTGTGAAACAGAAGAAGATTCTACTCCTTGTTCTTCTGGTAATAAAACCCATAGAAAGACTGTGCCAGTGAAAAGAAACCTTTTCCAGTACTTCAAAGGAAAATGTTTCAGAGACAGAACACAGCACAATGCTGTCTAAAAGAACCGGGAGTACACTATAAATGAAACAGAGGCTGGATTTCTGATGTGGAGATCAACCAAAAGAAAACCAGCAACTCAAAAATTGACAAATAAATGTGGAATTATAAAGCATTAATTATATTTATGAAACATAACAGAACAATAAAATCTGGAAATATTGGACGACTTTGACAGACTTGCAGGGGACTCCAAAGCATATACCTTACTTCATGTCATTAATGTTTGGAAGAACATTTATGGGGGAAGACTTAACTGTAAGTAAAACAAAATTTTGTTCTTAATAGTAGTATCCTTTATAATGCATGACATAACCTGCATGTTATAAAATAAAGCTCTCTCAGTTATTTTCAAGTGCAATAGAAATACTAGAGTAAACAGGTGCTCCTGTTTTTCCCCTCCTTTTTATTTCTCCATGTTCACTTTTAAGAAATGTAGGTACTGCAGTGTAAAAAAACAAAAGTCTGTTCAAAACAACAGGATACAAGAAAAAATGATGTGCTTTTCCTTACTCTTGCATAGGGGAGTGACTGGAGTAAGTCCCTTGCCTTGCTGTAGTTACAAGTTTTAATGGGAAGCAAATAAAGTTCACTAAATATAATAGTAGAGGCAGTTGTGTATCTGGTTCTCGTGTCTGTATGGGGGCAATCTAATAAGAGACAATAAAAACAGAGTATTTCTTTCAATGGCTAGGCTATGTTTTCTGAAAGCATTCAGATGTTTTCTAATGTGGGAGAGGAATAAATTTAAGACAAAAACAGATGGCACTTAGTAGATGCACAGGCATTACCATGCACTACACTGCATTAACCTTCCTTATAGGTTAATCCAAGTTTGTGAGTGTAGCTGTCAGTCTGGGACAGTCCCTCCTATTAGGAGGGTTAAACTTCAATATTTGAACATGTACATAGTTTTGAGTGTTGGTATTAAGTAAATAGGATTTAGGGGTGTTCTGGAGGCATTTTGTTTGAGGGTTTTCACTAAAACCAAAAAGTTTGACAAGATGTGACATATGTTCAAATGGATAGTACAAGATACAAGTGTATAAAAGGTCAACCCTTCAAAAATTTGTGTATGCATGTAACACAAAAGCTGAAACCAGACATAAAAAAAACTGTTAGACATAACAGGTAGGAATAACAACTTCCTAACATAACAACAATACTTTCTATATTATCTTTAAATGTAACTGGTCTCACAGATGTATACAAAAAAGACAGAGTAGTGAAGTATTTTAAGAAATGTAGAGTGCAGATAGTTATGCTACAGGAGACGCATTTATAAAGAACTGAGCATGTGAATTTGATAAGGAAAGGTTTTCAGGAAGGTTATTCAGCAGAATACCTGGGGCGAAGAAAAAGGGGAGTACTTTTACTGTAAGAGGAGCTCCAACAGTGATAAGAGAAAAAAGATAATAGTAGATATGTAGTTTTAAGGTGCTACTGGCAAGGGAGGATGACTACACTGGCATCTATTTGTATTCAACCTACAAATGCTAAGTGGAGTTTAAGAAAATTCTGGGAGAAGTAATCCACTGTCAGTAGGGAATATTACTAATAGGCAGGGATTGGAATTTGATTTGCAACAGTGAGGATGTATCGGGGGGGGGTAGAATGGAAAATACAACAAAAGAGGTTAGAGTTTTGAAGACATTTATGAAAATATTTTGCATGGAAGATGTGAATTCATTAGTAGGAGTTTGGAGTGAATTTACATAGTCCCCAAAGTACAAAAACTGGACTAGGCTAGACAGAATGTGTATTTAATTGAAAGTTTTGATGTGTATCCAATAACTATTTCAGATCACACTACAGTAATAATTAAAATAAAAATGCAGAATAATGAAATAAAAATGAGACTGGAGCTTTACCACTTATGTATTAAAAAGAGAGGCAATTAAGGAATGGGTAGTGGAAATTATTTAGGAATTATTAGGGAAGATAGAAATTTCTTCTGAAAATATAGCTAGGGTATGGGATAGAATTAAGGTGGAGTTTAAAAATAGGGTGGAAATAAGAAATAGAGATGTGGTAAAAAAAAGTAACAAGAATTATTTTGAAGGACTGACAAAGGTTAAAATATTGCAGAATAGGAGGAATCTCGCAGAACAAGAACAGGAGTAATTGCAGAATGCTAAACAGAAAATACAGGATTACCTCGATAATATGCATAAGTTTAGAAAGACAACTGTTAAGCAACTGTTTTTTGATAACTCCAGAGCACAAAAACATTTAGCACTACACCTCAGGCAACAGAAAGTAGAAAGGTTGTTGCCAAGCTTAGGGAGCTTATAACAAGGAAGATAACTAGAGGTCCTGTAGAGGTACTGGAAATATTTCGGAAATTCTATGAAAGTCTGTATAAAGCAAAGAAATATGGAAATCAAGAAAAGGTACAAATGGAAATGTTTATGGAAGAATTAAATATGCCAAGATTAGAGGTAGATGAGGCTCAATTACTAACAGGATAAGAGGAGATGAGAGAAAAATGGTGAGGTATAACCAATCCACAGGAAAGTACACAGGAATAGAAATTGCTGTGGAAGTTTGGAAGCTAAAAGAAAAAAAAACAGAAAGATCTGGAAGGTTTTGTTTAAGAATATTTTAAAAGGAGGAGAAGCACCAACACCCTGGAACGAAAGTGGTGGTGGCTGTAATAAACTAAAGATGGTAAAGACCCATAAGATCCAGCTTCATATAGGCCCATTTCAATTCTAAACCATGATTATAAAGTGTTTATGTCTATAATAGATAAAAGAATGGCAAAGGTGATGCCACCATTGATAGACTTGAATCAGTGTCAAACATTAATAGAACAGTGATGATCCAAAGGGAAGCAGAAGGTAAGAAGTACCGCTGTTGTTGGTGGGTCTTGATGCAGAGAAGGCATTCAACAGAGTAAGCTGGGATTTTATGAGCATGGCAATGGAAGCATTTGCATTCCCTGATAAAATTTAAAGTTGATTAGGAGGATATATGAGGGATCAGAGGTTCAAATTAAAGCAGGTGAGTTCTTCTCTGATATGTTCAGTTTGAGCAGAGGAACCAGGCAGTGGTGCCCTCTTTCCCCCTTTGTGTTATATTTAGAACTACTGACAATGAAATTAAGGGACTCAGAAATTCAAGAATGTAGTTGGCATGGTAGTCTAGAAAAGCTGGCTTTATTTGAAGATGATGATATTTTATACCTGATAAAACTAGTAAAGGACATTTCAGTGTTGTGGAACATTTTGAGACCGTTTCAAGTCTTTTTGAGATGCAAAGTTAATGAAGATAAAAAAAGGCAATTACTATGTACTAACACACACACTGTTTCAGCAGTACCCATGTTTATGGGGACATGATAAAATTAAAGTACTTGGGATTATGGATTAAAAAGGATTCTGTTGTGGCAACAAAGGATATGGAGGAAGAGACTAAACAAATAACACAAAAGCTCTGTTATATGAATAAGAACAGCAAGCCACAAGAAGTCAAAATATTTTTAATCCCTTCAGTTTTTTTTTTACACAAGTCAGGCATGTTTTTATCAACCAGAGGAGACGTTGTGGATAGCAATTAATAAAGAGCTGGATAATTTTATCTGGGAGGAGAAGACAGCAACAGTCAAATGGGATAAGACGATTCTTCCAATAGAGTAAGGTGGTTTGGGATTATCTGGGGTGTTTCAGAGCTACACAGTTAAGGCTACTATAAGTAGCATAAGCAGAAAGCTGTAACTCAAAAGTGGAAAGGGATGATGACTAAACAGGGGAAGCTCAGAGCTACACAGTTAAGGCTACTATAAGTAGCATAAGCAGAAAGCTGTAACTCAAAGTGGAAAGGGATGATGACTAAACAGAGGAAGCTCAAGAAACAAGAAGATACTGGGATTTTGGATGCAAATCCTTAATGAGAATAACAATAACCATACAGAATAATATATTCATAAAGTTGCAGAAAGTATTCTAAGAACTAAGCCAACACAGGAATGGAGAAAGACAATTCTGCCGATATGGATGACTGCAATTAGGGATAAAGACAATGGACAACAGGGGGCTAGAATGTACTGAAGAAAACTGGCGAATGAACCAAGGTATTGGGAGCAAAAAATTAGAGAGTGAAAGGTAATAGAATGGGAGGAGGCCAATAATTTATTTGGACTGCAGGCTATGGATTGCCTTCCCTGTTAAGGACTGATATCAGAGAATATGCAAAGAGAAGGAAATGGGGATCCTAAGCAAAAGACCAGCACTGGTAGAATTTGTAGGTCTTACAGGGAAAAAAGATGTAATTGGGAACATATTGTTTTGAGAGTGTTCATAGGTAGGTACTAGGCTATTGGCCCTAGGGCCTATATAAGCCTAACCAAAAAGATACCCTGGCTTTCGCCACCCAAGAAAATTACTTTCCTGTGCCCCTGCCGAGCAGAGCCACAGATGTGATCCCAGAGGTGAATTTCCTATTTCTCATCCAATCATCAAGATTTTTCTTGGAGTGCTAATGAGGAGATTAGTTTGATATAGATAGGTAGTTTGTTCCAGAGTATGGGAAGTCTCTGGGACAGGAATCTATCCCTCCAGCATGTACTGTTTATTGTGGTGACGAGGTTTATGTCCCTAAAGCATGTAGTTCGGAGGGATTGGAATTTCTTTAAATGGAGTATGTCCAACAGCTCTGGGTTTGACATAGCTTTGTATGTTAGGCAGAGATCGCCTCTGAGTAGGCGATATCCGACGGAGTAAAGCTGGAGTTTTTTGAGATGGTCTGCGTAGGGCATCTATTTGAGGCTGGTAATCCTCTTTGTGAGGTATTTCTGTGGCCTTTCCAGTTGTTGTAGATGTCTTGTGAGGTACATACCAAAAGGAGCACTGCACTCTATAATAGGTCAAATGAGTGACGAGTAGAGGGGGAACAATGACCTCTTTTTTTTTTTCCTGGATGAGAAAAGTACAGTTCTGTAAACTTAACATAAATGTAGATGTTAGAGTGTATTCACTGTTAGTCACCACATTTAGGGTCATCCTGCTTGCAGTAGCCCTCAGTCGGCCTGATTATCAAAGTCGTGGGTCCTGCGTCAGTTGCTGTCTCATATTCCATGACATCAGGTAGTCAGGGGTATAAGGCATGCAGCTGACGCCATTACATCAGTTTTTCTTGCCCCAGATGTCAGGTGCCCCCCTAATGACAAGCAATTAAATATGTGTGTATATATATATATATATGTGTATATATATATATATATATATATATATATATATACACACACACACACACACACACACACACACACACACACACACACACACACACACACACACACACACACAAGGTTATACCTCCAACAATAAAGCAAATACATCAAAAAACTTTTAAGCATAGCAAAGGAGAGTAGAGGTATAGCCAAAAGAAGTCAGGGGGCTGGAGGGAGGGTAACCAGGACTGCAGCAGTGAATACACTCTAACATCTACATTTATGGTAAGTGTACACAACTGTACTATGTTCTTCATGTTTCACTGTTGCAATCATCACATTTGGGTAGATTCCTAAAGCTATGGATGGGAGGAGGAACTTAGCATTAGGACCAGCTGTAAGGCCTTGCAAGACTGCAAGTGGCAAAGCCAGCTCTGGATTTAGAGCAAATTGGCAAATGGTAATGCTTGGTGAAAGTATGTACAGAACTCCAGGTAGCAGCTTCTAGGATGTCTCTGGTAGGGACACCCTTGAGAAAGGCTGTAGAGGTAGATGCAGCCCTGGTTGAATAGGGTCTAATCCCCTGTGTGATAGGTTTTCCATGATGCTTATTGCAGAAATTAATGCAATGGCCTATCCATTTAGAAATGGTTTGCTTTGAAATAGCCTTCCCCTCTGCCCCTGCAGCAAATGCCACCAGCAGTTCAGATTTCCTTTGAGGTTTAGTCCTGTTCAAGTAAAATCTAAGTTGTCTGTGCACATCTAAGGAGTGCAGTATCCGTTCCCCTTTGTTCTGTGGATTAGAAAAGAAGGCTGGCAAATGAATGGATTGATTAAGAGCCACACTGGATAGTACCTTGGGCATGAAGGAGGGATTGATCCTGAGGGACACCCTGTCCGCATGAAAGATGATGAAAGGCTCCACTGCCATAAGGGCCTGTAATTCAGATACCCTTCTTGCTGATGTGATTGCTAAAACGAAATATGTTTTCCAAGAAAGGAATTTTAACTCTGCACTTGCAGCTGGCTCAAAAGGAGGAAGAGTGAGTATTTACAATACAAAGTTAAGGTCCCAGGCTGGAGTTGGGGCTCTCCTGGGTCATCTTACGTTTTTGGCCCCTCTGAGGAACTGCTTAAGCAGTGGGTGAGAAAAGAGGGGTGGTTCTGTGTTATAATGAGCTGAAAGGGCTGCGGCGTGTATTTTGATGGAGGAGAAGGAAAGGCCCTTGTGAAGCATCTCAGATAAGTATTGAAGAATCTGAGGTAAATTGGGCGCTGCTGTGACCATCCCTTGAGTTTGGTTCCAGGCACAGAATCTTTTCCATTTTTCAGCATAGGATTTTCTAGTACTAGGCCTCCTTGCCTCCAAAATAGCATCCAACACTTGTTTACTGAGGGATGGTAAAAGAAAGATTAGGTAATTAGCCAGGCTGCCAGGTTCAGGGTTTGAAGCTAGGGGTGCAGAATCTGGCTCTCCTGCTGAAACAGCAGGGTAGGGGTCTGAGGCAGGTGCCATGGGGCTAGTAGTGACACACTGCGCAATAGGGGGTACCAGTGTTGGCGTGACCAATCTGGTGCAATCAGTATCATCCTTGGTTTGTCCTGTTTGATCTTTAGTAGTACTTTGGAGAGGAGAGGCAGAGGAGGAAAGGCATAAACTGATAGATTTTTCCAGCTGAAGGACAGAGCATCCACTTTCCAAGCTTGTTTGTGGGGAGTCCTTGTGCAGAATTTGTCCAATTGGTAGGGGAAGCAAACAGGTCTATATCTGGACTCCCCCATTTGTTTTTCAACATGTTGAAAGTCTTTGGTTCCAGTTTCCACTCATGTGGGTCCATGAGATTTCTGCTTAGTTCGTCTGCCAGTGTATTTAGTTTTCCTGGCAGGAACTGAGCCTGTAGATGTACTTGGTAGCTCAAGGCTGTGTTCCACAGAGCCATGGCTAGTCTGCAGAGAGAGTAAGAATGGGTACCGCCCTGCTTGTTTTATGTACCACATAACAGTGGTGTTGTCCATCTTTACCATTAATTGTCCTGGAAGAATGTGGTTCTTGAAGGTTGTCAGAGCCTTCTGTACAGCTAACATTTCTTTTTGATTGATATGCAGGTGCATTTGACTTGGGTTCCATTTGTCCTGAATGCACTTCCCTGCCAGGTGAGCCCCCCCATGCATAGTCTGATGAGTCTCTTGTTAGGGTTTGGGCGGCAGGGGGTAGAGTGAATGGTAGTTCCTTGTTCTGGTGGCAGGCCTCTGCCCACCAAAGGAATTTTAACCGTAGGCAAGGTGTGATAGGGATCATTGCTTCCAGATCATGAGAATGTTGACACCATAGGCCTTTTAGATACCATTGTAGTTTCCTCTTATGCAGTCTTGCATATGTAATTAGTAGGATGCAGGAGGCCATGAACGCCAAGGCTTGCAGTATTTGCCTTGCCAGATAGCAGGGTTTTTGTGGCCACTAGTTTGAAGTAAGTTGTCAAATGAATTTGTTTCTCTGGCGTGAGGAAAGCCATCAGGGAAGTTGTGTTTAAGATTGCTCCCAGGAATATAATTTGTTGACAGGGTACAAGATGTGATTTCTTTTTGTTTATGGTGTACCCCAGACAAGTTAGCACCTTTTGTACAAATGCCAGATGATTCAAAAGTAAGTCCTGGCTTTCTGCCTGTATTAGACAATCATCCAGGTATGGGTATATTTGAATATTTCTTTGCCTGCAAAATGCAATGACTGGAGTTGGGCAATTTGTGAATACCCTGGGCGCTATAGATAAGCCAAAGGGCAGTGCAGAGAACTGATAGTGCATGCAGCCTGCTTTGAAGCGTAGGTATCTTCTGCAAGATTCCCTGATTGGGATGTGCAGGTAGGCTTCCTTTAAATCCAGTGTTGCCAACCAGGCATCTTTGCCTAGCATAGGAAGCAACTGTTGAAGAGTTAGCATCTTGAATTTTGGAGCCGCCAAAAAGGTGTTTAAGATAGAAAGGTCTAGGATAGGATGCCATGAGATGTCTTTTCTGGGTACCAGGAAATGTCTTCAGTAGAAACCTTGTCCCTTTTCCTCTTCTGGTACAGTTTGAATAGCCTTTATGCTTAGAGAGAGTACTTGCTTTTGAGCCTCTGCCCACTGATTTTGGGGGTAGATCTGGTGAACCATTTGGGGTTGGTAACGTGTGGAAGTGAAATCTGTATACTTGGGAAACTATATTTAAAACCCATTTATCCTGGGTAATGAATTCCCAGTTTTTTGCATGCAGAGCAATCTTTGCCCCTAAAGGGGCAGTCAGTTGAGAAGTGCTTAGAAGTTTTAAAGTTAAGTCATTGAGACAGTTTACCATAGGGGAGTCTTACTACTCCCTGATTTTGAAGTGGGAGCCCCCCACTGCTTAGTCCTGTGCATACCCTGGGACTGAAGCCTGGGTGTTCTGCTGGTTCTAGTTCTGGGTTTGGACTGAGAAGGCCTGGAAGAGGCAGGAAAGGACCAATTCTTAGAGTGCCAATGCCTACTAAATCTTGGAGGCTGTACTTGTAGGAAATGTTCAACAGTTTGCATAGATTTAGCTTTTTCCTCCATCTTTTTAAGAACTTCCGCTTTGTTGCCAAACAGGCGGTCCTGATTTAAGGGAGCATCCAGCAATATAGCTTTAACATGATCTGGCAAGGATTGCTCCTTAAGCCTAGCATTCTTTCTAAGTACAGACCCAGTGACAGCAGCCCTGCAAGATGCCTCTAGTGAGTCAAAACCACATTGCAAAGTATGTTTTCCAGCCTGTTCAACAGAATGCATTAAATCCTTATTTTCAGCACAGTCAGGAATCAACATCATTTTCTGTTTAAGCAATCTAATAATATGCTGTTGATACTTTTAACATATGAAATTGGCAATTAAGGCCCTAATGGCCAAGGTTGCAGAAGTTTATACCTTCTTACCCCATCTATCCAGCGCCCTGGAGTCTCTATCAGAGGGGGTAGGATTTTTGGCAGTAGTAGTCTTAATGCCCTTGGGTCCCTGTGAAATGGTCTCAGGATCCGCAGTAGGATTTTTGAAAAGGAACTTGTGAGAGTCAGGAACCCTGTAATATCTATCAGGTTTTCTGGGAGCAGGAAGTAAAGAATCAGGGGCCAAACTAGCTTCTGAAAAGGCATCTTCAACAATGTCTAGTACAGGAGGGATAGCTAAAGGCCTGTGGTGGGGCAGGAATAAGAAATCCCTAAGCCTCATTTTAGAATCAGAGAAATCCTGGCTTTCCCAATGGAAATACTCCCTAAGAGTATGCAAGGTTTCACCAAAAGAGAAATCCTCTGGGGAGGGAAGCAGAGGGAATGGAGTCCTCTGCATCAGGATCCTCATAGGTAGATGAGGGTAAATCCTGGTCATCAGAGCAGAAATTTCAGAATTCTGGTCAGAAGTATCATAAGCAAATTCAGTCCTAGGTCTCTTAGAGGGGGAAGGTTGGCTTCCCCTGATTAAAGTAATAAGGTCTTCAGCCATTCTTATTTCTTTTTTAGGCATAGAGGCCTGACCATGCTGTCTGGGCGTCGTTTTTTTAGGCATGGTTTGAGTTTTAGTCCTTGAAGAAGAAGATGGTGTTGGTTTAATATGCAAGTCAGTAGGCCTGAATACACCCTCAGAAGCCGGTGCCTGCACAGCGGCTCCGGACCCATCCAAGGTAGAGACATCCGCAAGTTCCACAGTTGAAGCATCTCTCTGCATACCAGACTCAGAATGGGTCTCAGCCAGACTCAGAATGGGTCTCAGAGGACTGGGAATCTGAAGTAGTGGTGTTGGTTTAATATGCAAGTCAGTAGGCCTGAATACACCCTCAGAAGCCGGTGCCTGCACAGGACCCATCCAAGGTAGAGACATCCGCAAGTTCCACAGTTGAAGCATCTCTCTGCATACCAGACTCAGAATGGGTCTCAGCCAGACTCAGAATGGGTCTCAGAGGACTGGGAATCTGAAGTAGTGGGTATCAGTGTCTGCGAAAGCACCTCACTGAGTATCAGCGAACTGGCCACTGGCTTAGGAGAAGCGTCGTCGGCAGCTTTGGACTTAGGTGGCCTGTCTCTGTCTTTATCTTTGCATTTTTTCGGAAAAAACTACAGAGGGAGGGGGGGTCACCCAGACTGGAGGCAGGAACAATGGAACCGCTTTTAGACATTATTAATAAAGGGAAAACATGGACTTTCAATGATTTTAATATATTTAACTATTCTAACACTACACTCACAAGGGCTCATTTTGACCTTTTCTCAAAGGGCTTTGGTTTTATACCACAAAGAAAGACTAATATGTTCAAGCTTTTGGTGGATATTAAATTATTTATTAGAAAGAAAAATTTAGAATTGTTTTTTAAAGACAAGTGTAATATGGAAACAGGGAATACACTGAGACGTAAGAGTACCTTCAACCCCCCACTGCATCCACAGTTAAAAAATTTTGAGATGAATATTGAACATGAACTAAGGAAATCATTGAATAAACATTATATTTGTCCTAATCTGACACAGAATGAAGAAGAAATTCTTATGAACCTAGGGAAAGACAAATATATTAGAGTCATGAAACCAGATAAAGGTGGCGGTGTTGTGTTGATGGACCGAATTATATATGATGGAAAGATGTCCAGTATTCTTAATGATACAGAAAGATACAGTAGAACTTCTTTAAATGAAATACACATAGCATATCAAAGAATAAGAGGTGTATTGGAAGATTTAGTTTTAGAAGGATCTATTGATTTAAAAACTTTCAATTTTTTGAATGTCCCAAAACCAAAAATTCCCTCCATTTTGGGATTCAAAGTGCATAAGGACATCAATGATCCACCATTAAGAGTTGTGGTTTCTTCAGAAGGTTCAATAACAGCTCCGCTAGCAAAATATATTGATGTAAAAATCAAGCAGCTGGTCACTGATAATCACAATATATTAAAAGATTCATGGGATTTTTTAAGAAAGATTAAGAATTTTTTACATAAAGATACGCTGGTTTGCACACTTGCGAATTGATTTATTTACAAGTATTCCCCATGAAGTGGGACTAGCATGGTTCGAAGAAATGTTGATACCTTTCAAAAATATTTCTCAAAATGATTTTAGAACTATTTTAGTTCTTATGGAGTTAGTTTTGAAACACAATTACTTGTTTTTTGAGGGAGAATACTACAGGCAAGTGAAGGGAGTGGCCATGGGAGCCCATTGTGCACCCACATATGCAAACATCGTGATGGCATACTGGGAGAATAAATATATTCTTATTCCACAGTTTAAAGATTCATGGACCTTGTATTGTAGATTTCTCGATGATTTGTGTTTTTTCTGGAAGGGTACTAAAGAAGAATATGATACTTTTGTAGAATATGTCAATGAGACAACTGACTTCCTTAAATTCACTAAGAATTTTGATACTCATCAGTTGATTTATTTGGATGTCAACATTATCAAAAAAGATAGCATGTTTGTCTCTAAGATACATAGGAAGAAAACATTCTCCAATACATATCTGCATTTTACCAGTTCCCACCCTTTCCATCAGAAAAAAAGTGTTTTGAAAGGGCAATTGGTAAGAATTTGCAGAATGACTTCCGACGATGAGATGTTTATAGAAGAATGTGAAATTTTGAGAAATATGTTTATAAAAAGAGGTTACCCACAGGAATTATTTGATTCTATATTGCAAGATGTTCTTGAGGGGAGAAAACTTAGATTCGAACCTATTCTAGGTAAAGATGAGACAATGAAGTCATCGGAGGTTCCCCAGGTAAATGATTTGGTATCAGGTCTCATCACAACTTATGATGGCCAATCGAACATTGTAAAGAAGACGTTCGATAAAGAATGGAAAAATTTTGCAAAAGTATCAGAACTTAGTCACATTTTTGAAAATGAAATAAAATATATTTATAGGAAGGGCAACAATATTAAAGGTATTATAGAGAGTGGTACAAGTGGATTGACCAATAAAAGTAAGAAAAAAGCTGGGGTTTTCAAATGTGGTGCTTGTAGATACTGTGCACATTTGAAAATTGGTAGTAGCTGCTTTTTAGAAGCCCGGAAAAAAACACTTACATTAAATGCCTTTGTAAATTGCAATACAAAAGGTATTGTTTATATCGCCTTGTGTAAAAAATGTGAGGCATTTTATGTTGGAAAAAGTGAACGGATGATAAAACAAAGAATTTACGAACATTTATATGAAATCAGGAAAGCATGTATGAACAATTCTCTGTACAAACATACATTAGTGTGTAAGGAATCTACTTTTGAATTTTTTGTAGTAGAAGTTGTGCCTATTGACCCGAGGGGGGGTATGTGGGAAACACTTCTAGAATACAGAGAATTGTATTGGCAAATTACTTTAGAATCAAACAAACATCCGGGTATCAATGATATGCTATCATTGGCACCAGTTTTAAAACTTAGAGCAGCTAAATTATAAAACTACTGTATACTTAGAGATATATAATTTTTAAATGCTAGGTAAGTGCAATACCATTGTATACCAGTGGGGTGTAGTAGTGTTTTAATAACATGTTTTAATAACATTTTTTAACAACATTTTTTATATAATTTATTATTATGGGTTATTTATATACAAATATACATATCAATTTTGGTATTGTTTAATCAGATATTTATTTTCAAAGCATAATATGTATTTGAATATGTTTATGAACTGTGTTGCACGTTTATATGCTTTTTATATGCATTTTATGTAGTTGGTCCTAAGGGCTTTATTGAATCAGTGTAATGATTGGTAGATTTGAATTAGGAATTGTATTTAAACATGGACTTATGGGTGGAACATGTGTTTAGCTGATGAAGGAGAGACGAAACGTGGGAAGTGTGTAACACTACGTATTGGATTTGTATGTGGTTTCGCTTTGGAGTGCTTTGGAGTGCTGTTTTAGCCTAATAAACTGTCTACATCTTCGTTGGCTCATTTGGTGCTTTGCTTGTGTTTATTTGTACTGCCAGCACCTTTCCTTGACGTGGCCCTTTTGTAGGATGTCCACATTGTTAGGAGTTTCGATTATGGCTCTTAGTTTGCAGTCATCTGCAAACTTCGTTAGCCAAAGACCTTCTGTGTTAGCCTGTACTTCAGAAAAGTAGATACCAAACAGGAGAGGACCCAGGACTGAACCCTGTGGTACTCCACTTGCCACTGGTCTGAAGTCGGATTTGGAGTCTGCTACTTTCACAGTGTGGGTTCTGTCAGTGAGCCAGTTGGCAACCCATCTTGTGACATAGGGATTTATACCTAGTTTAGTGAGTTTATCGATAATTCCAGAGTGGGGGATGGTGTTAAAAGCCTTGGCGAGATCTAGATAGGCTGTGTGAACCACCTAACCCTCGTCTATGGCATTGGTGACTGCTTAAAAAAAGTTTATCAGGTTTGGGAGACATGATCTGCCTTTTACAAACTCAAACTGGGGGTGGTCCAGAGTTTGGAGATTACCAATATCTTTGTTTATAAGTTCCATGATGATACGTTCCATGGCCTTGCAGACCAGGCTCGTTAGGCTAATGGCATGGCAGCTCCCGGGGTCTGTGGTGGCTCTCCATTTGTGGAGTGAGATAACCGTCGCTGTGCGCCATTCAGTGAGCACAAAGCCTGAGGTGAGGCTATGATTGAACATGGTGCTTAGGTGGGGTGCCAGTTCATTTTGTAGTTCGTGTAGAACACAGCCTGGGATGTTGTCAGGTCCCATGGATGCTGTGTTCTTGGCTTTGGAGAGTGTTTTTACCTGTGCAGCCGTAATTATAGGAACTTTGCATTCTTCCGGTATAGAGATGGGCCCTTTAGGGGGTGAGAGGGGGGTCAAGTTAGCACTGAACCTATCTGCCAGGATGTTGGCAATATCAGTTGGTTCTGTATATTTAGTGCCATTGTGCTGTAACTCAGTGCAGATCGGAGTGTTGCCATTGTGATTCTTGATGTAGCTATAGAATGCTTTGTGTCTTTAGAATCAGTGGCAATTTTGTCTTCGTAACTAACTTTGGAGGATTTTATGAGGGATCTCAGCTTCTTACTGAGGCTGACCAGGGAGTTCCTCCAATCATGGGATTTTACTCTTTTTTGCAACAGTTTCTTTCTTCTGTTGTAGAGTTTGTTTATGGCAGGCGACCACCAGACTGGCTTCCTTTTTTTTGGAGGATAGCATCTTGGTTCTGTTAGGATAACATGATCCATGCACTCAGTAAATTCTTATAAAGTGCATTTGTGTAGGATTCAGCAGTCGTACCTCTACTGTCCGGCTGCATGGGTGTCATGAAGTTTTCCACCTCTGTCTTAACAGGCATGAAGTTGGCTTTGGCGAAGTTTTTTACGGTGGTTTCCCTAATGGGTGGCGGGGGCGGGATGTGTATGTCTAGGGTGATTAGCTTGTGGTCTGATCTGACTGAAGGATTGACCTCTGGTGTGGAACACTGGTCACCCATGTTGGTAATGACCAGGTCTAGGATATTGCTGCCCCTGGTGGGGGTGTGGATAGGTTGATGCAAGACATTGGAATTAATGAATTCCAGAAAACGTTGAGCAAAAGAGTTGGTACATGAGTAGTTTTCCCAGTTAATGGTGGGGTAGTTGAAATTGCCCATTATTACGGTGTTGGGTTGTACCCTAATATTTTCCAGTGTGTCAAGAAATGAGGAGTGGAAATCCTGGGGCATGGTGGGGGATCTTTAGCAAGTTACAGTTTGGATTGCGGTGTTGCCCAGAGTTAGTTGCACTTGGATAAACTCGGATGCATTATGCTGAGCAACTGGCCTGGAGGTGTGGATATCCTTAATGAATATGGACACGCATCCGCCTTTAGTGTTTCAGTCCAGGTTAGGTGGCCAAAAGGTGTGGTATGAATTATAGCATGGTAATGCAGGGGTGCTCTCTGGTGCCTTGAACCCAGGTCTCTGTCACTGCACAGATGTCGATGTTCTCCATTTTAAGGAGTTCCTTGAGTGAATACATTTTGAGGTTTAGACTTCTAGCATTCAGTAGCATTACCCTCAGATTTTGCTTGCTTGTACCTGTTAGTGGTGAATTTGTCATTTGAACCTTGCCTAAAATAGGCACTATAGGGGTGGCAAGAGCCTTAGCCAGTATCCAGAATCCCAAGGGCGACAGGTGCAGGCCACCTCTGGCAAAGGATCATGGTCTGTCATTCATGTCATCCCAGACAGACAGATACTGGATCCCATTAGAATGACACCAGAAGCTTAGGCAAAATAGGCACTATAGGGGTGGCAAGAGCCTTAGCCAGTATCCAGAATCCCAAGGGCGACAGGTGCAGGCCACCTCTGGCAAAGGATCATGGTCTGTCATTCATGTCATCCCAGACAGACAGATACTGGATCCCATTAGAATGACACCAGAAGCTTAGGCAATTGTTGAAATCAATCATTTTGTCCTTCTACTGTGGTATCATTCTGGGTGATGGCAGGATGCTACTCAGGGCTAGGTTCATACCTGCCTGGGCTACAAGATTGGAGAGCTCCTCCATGTCTCTTTTCATGTAGTCCAGGGAGGTATGTCTCAGGTTATTCACACCAACATGGACAGTGACAGAGTCCTATTTGTACTTGTTGTCGAATGACCTGAGTGCGTGCGTTATGTGGCGGATCCTGGCACCCGACAGACAGCTGATAGTAACTTTCTCCTTGTTTAGCCTGGTGAGTGGAACATTAGTGTGCCTGACTATAGAGTCACCTATGACTAGAGTGCTGGGAATGTTATGCCTTATGGGCTGTGGTTGAGTGGCACAATGAGTTTGTAGGCTATGTGTCATTTGGGTTGTGTTGGGGGGGTGGAGGTTGCTTGCATTTCTGCTTTGGAGGTCTCTGTTGCTGAGCAAATTTTTAGAGAGCCTCCGTGAATGTAGGTGTGTGTTTTGTGTTGCTAAATGTGTGTGTGTTTTTTGTGGTGTAGGTTTTGAGGGGCTATGTGATGAGTGTGGTGTGGTGCAAGTGTTTACCTTCTCCTCTTGACTATCTAGTCTAGTCTTGGGTGAAGAGATCTTTGCTTCCAGTTTGGTTATATAAGTGCATCTCTCACAGGTTGTAGTGTTGGGTGGTAAGAGGAGAGGGAGGGTTGTCTGTGTACATGAGGCAGTTGCTGCATTGCCAAGATACCCAGATTCATCAGGTAGACAGGAGAAAACACCTGGAGCTGACTCTTAGACATGCCTGGATAGGTGCTTATTTATTAAGTACTAAAAACTCTTTTCCTCTAGACAGGTGAGGAAGGTTGAGTGCTGTAGTAATTTGTAGCTTATTTAGTGCTTACAACGTATTCTGAACAAGTGCTGAGCTCAAAGAAACAGATTTGAGTGCTAAAACTAAAAAATCTGGCTAGTTCTAAGTGAAAATTTGAAGAGCACACTTTATGGCGCCGGGAATAGTTTAACCCTACCTAAGCGGCAATGCATAAAGTGTATTTTTTTTTTAATATAACAGTAGCAAATGAGCAAACTGATTTAAACAAATTAACCAATAAAAAGCTAAAAACTCAGCCCTAAAAACTGAGCAGGTCTGAATTTAGTTTTTGCTACAGCAAACAAGGCATACCAACTTCATAAAGAAACAGTTCAAATAAGCAGGCACAATAAGCCTTTAACCAGAAACTTCCAGCTCAGAAGGGCAGAATCTACCCTCTCCTCCCACAAGAGTGCAGACCACACCTTCTTAATGTAAAATAACTGGCCCGAAGTCGAAGTGCTTAAACCAGACTAATACACTTTTAGAATAACAAAAACTAAAGCCTTCAATCAGCAACTCCCAACTTATAAGGATGTAAGCTACCTGTCCTGCCACAACAGTGCAGACCACAAACCTTAATGTAAAACAACTGGCCTGAAGTCCAAGTGCTTCAACCAAAGGCTTAGAATAAGTTACAGTTTAATTAGGCTACTAACAAGCAGTAATAAATGCACCAGAATAAATGCAGTGTAATGAATTGGCAGACTTTAAAAATTCCCTACAGACTACACTATCCGAAATACTGGGTGAGAAATTGGTTTAACTAAGGAAATCATTTTTTTAAACTATGATAGAATTGCCTAGACATAGTAAGGCTTTGCTGAATCTAATTATGGTGGCTGCCAAAATAAGCAGTTACTAGAAAATGCAAATCCAAGTCTAAACCAACTGTACTGGAAGAAATGAATATAGTACTGGAGATAAAACAACTGGAAATCAGATATTTAGTGAAGGGTAGGAGCAAATTACTTACAATGGAATGGAAATTGTGGGAACAATACATGCAGAATAATGTTTTGGAGGATGATTGAGATTTAAAAGAAGGTAGGATTTGATTGACCTCTGCAATGCTTGATTGACAATGACTTGATAGACTATAAGTGATGTATAATGTTTGCAACTAAAAATGTCTATTTTTTTCATTTATATAAATGTACGAATGCCTATGTCATAAGTGATGTTTCTTGTTTAAAACACACAGACCTTGTTTCACTTCTCTAGGATTATTTTGCTCCTGTCTGCATCTGCAGTAAGAATTTATCAGCCATACCATTGAAATGGTAACATTCTGTCATAGGTTTTGGCAATTACCTCACATCGTAGTATCTGATTGATTTATTTTATTTTTGTTGCTGCTGTTTGTGTTTACTAGTTTTTCTATTTATCGTACTGCTTGAGGGGCATGACCAGCCAACTGGTACCCTAGGCAAAAGGGCTCCATGGTGCCCCCATCCTTGTCTACCTACACCATCCAGATTACTTTTTTCTTCCTGTTTTCTCAGTTTGTCTTGCTCTTCAGTTTTTCCTGTATTTGTTCAACACATTTTAACTAGGCAAGACTGATCTAGTTAACCATGTAAGAAACAACTGCTTTTATCTGGGGATATAGATGCTCTGAGATGTAATTTACACATTTTAAGCAACTTTTTTCATCCACTGATGGCCTAAACAATATATACAGTAGTTATACTTCGTTTTTCTGCAAACTGTGGGTATACGGATCAGTATAGGATCAGAGCGGCAACATTTTTCTAGCATCTGCTCCGAGCTCCTCCCCTTACCCATAATGCACTACCATCTCCTATCTTCCCTCAGATCGAGTTTGCTGCAACTAAATACATAAGCAACTCAGCCCAATGAACCAAACCTGAAAAGACAGGGCAAGGTCCGGGGGACGGAGGGAGGGAATGTTGCAGAAAAATGAAGTATAACTACTCAGATGGAACGTTATGGTGAGTACATAACTTCTTTATCTGAAGTAGTTAACTTCATTTTATCTGCAACCTGTGGGACAGAGTCCCCAGCTACTCCAAACCTGGGAGGCCCTTATGGAAGGATATTCCTGAGCACTGCAGAGCCAAAGGATGCTCTACCCCTAGAAATCAAATCTAATGTATAATGGGAAATCCCGTCCTACTTCTACCTACTCTGCGTACTCATTTATCAGTCATATGAAAGTTGTTGCAGTGCGTCCATGAACATCAACATACTAACCATACATGGTTTTGGCAGGAATCAATCCATGCGTAAACAACTACTCTAGATTTACAATGATGACACTGTTTATCGCAGAAATTGTCTCTGTTAAATGAAATATTGTATCTATAATTAGTATAACCAAAACTTTCATTGTCATTTTTGCTTTAGAAACTGTATGTTTAAATGCAATGTTTCTACTAGTACTTTTGTACATACTGTAACAAGAGCTTTGATTGTAATTTTGTTTGTAATTATTGTTTTGTTTTTAGAGCTTTACTCCCCAGGACTCCATTGAAAATGGGTTTTTCTAGGCCCAATGGACTATCCTGGTAAACCAACTGCAAATAAATAAATAAAAATAAAATAAATGAAGGTAAGTGAATAGGCCCAGGTCGCTGCTGCACAAATGTCGTCCAAAGGAACCCTAGAGCAAAAGGCAGGAGAAGTCACCATGGACCCTGGTAGAGTGAGCCTTAACAATATCAGGAGGAGATAAACCTTTTGCTTTGTAGGCATGTGAAATGCAAAGAGTGATCCATCTGGCCAAAGAAACTTTAGACATAGCTTTTCCCAGAAATGCTTTGGAAAAGGAAACAAACAACTGGTCAGTCTTGCAGAAAGATTTTGTTCTATGAAGATAAAAACGAAGCTGTCTACGAACATCTAACAAATGAAGTTTGTATTCATTTTTATTTTGGAAGTTAGGGAAGAAAACGGGCAGATTAATGGACTGGTTTATGTTTGCTTCAGATGCCACTTTGGGTAAGAAGGAAGGATTAGTACGGAGAGAGACCATATCCTTGTGGAAGACCAAATACGGAGGCACGGCAGACCGAGCTTGAAGCTCAGAAACCCTCCTAGCAGATGTAATGGCAACTAGGAAAGCTGTCTTCCAGGATAAAAATTTAAAATCCACCGAAGCTGCAGGTTCGAACGGAGGAGTCACCAATGCCTGTAAAACAAAGGTAAGGTCCCAAGGAGGCACTAAATCCTTGACAGGTGGACGTAACAGAAAAGTACCTTTAAGAAAAGGCTTACACAGCCTAGAGGAGGATAAGGCAATGTTGTCTTCACCAACATGAAAATTAGAAATGGCTGCCAATTGTACTTTCACTGTGGAGGAACTGGCTCCTTGCTGAAAAATGCCAGATAAGAAATCCAACACCGCTGGAACAGGGGCTGTAAAGGGATCTAGTTTTCTCTGTGAGGCCCAAATGGAAAAGAGCTTCCATTTACTGCGATAAAGTTTCCTACTGGAATCTTTAAGAGAAGCCACCAGAATGGATTTTACCGGGGATGAAAGACCTGGAGTCCTGGCAATCAACGGAACTGGAGCAACCAAGTTGTCAGCTTGAGGCTCTCCAGATCGGGTGGATGGGCCCCCGAAGGAGGATAGGAGATTAGATCCGGGCAGGGATCCAGAACCCACAGGAGAGCTAAGAGATGAGACCAAAGGAATGGGAACCAAACCTGACAAGGCCAGAACAGGACAATGAGGATAACTTTGCACCGCAGTCGGCAAGCTTTCTAAAGAAACTTCAGAATGAGTGGCAATGGTGGATAAGCATACAGAAGCCCGGGGGGCCAAGCATGGACTAGAGCGTCTCTGGGGACTTCCCCTGGTGAGGGAATCAGAGCAAAGAACTCACTACACTTAGTGTTGGACTGAGATGTGAAGAGATCGCAGCAAGGCTGACCCCATGCACGGAAGATCTCTGCCGCTCCTGAACATTTCAGAGACCACTTGTACAGCATCAGAATAGCCTGACTCAATCTGCCCGCTAAAATGTTGGAGCACCCTGGGATGTGCGTTACTAACAGAAACCGACAGGTGGAGATCACGCATTCCCACACTCTCATGGCCTCGCGACATAGGGGGGGTAGGATCTGGTTCCCCCTGCTTGTTGACATACCAGACAACCGACATGTTGTCTGACTGAATTGCAATCAATCCGAGAGGAAGGACAGTGTGAAAGGCTTCCAACGCTAAAAGCACTGCCCTCATCTCTAGAACATTCATGTGCAACTTGGTCTCTGACTGGGACCACATGCCTTGGACTGTCCTTCCCAAACAGTGTCCCCCCACCTGAGTTGTAAGGCGTCCGTGGTCACTGTGGCTTGGACTGGAGATGACGCGAAGGGGCATCCTTTTGATATCTCCGGTGAACTTGACCACCAAAGAAGAGATGTCCTGCAGACGTGACTGATCCTGATCGGAAATTTCATGGGCAGGTCTAACCAAGACCATTGAACAGCCAGAGTCCATTGAAGAACCTGCATATGAAGGCGCGCACAAGGGAGAATCAATATGGAGGCAGCCATGGAGCCCAGAGCCCGGAGAACCTTGCTCGCCTTTGGAGACTTGGAGTTCATTATCTGAGATATATGGCACCTGAGGTGTAAGATCCTGTCTGGAGTTAAGAATACCTTCTAGTCGTGCCCCAATGAAGTCTAGAACTTGTACTGGTTGCAATTGGGATTTCTGAACATTGACTGTAATTCCCAGTAGATCTGCCAACTGAATGAAGTAATCTCGGGCCAGACACAGGTGATGCTTGTTGGGTGCACCGAAGAGTCAGTCGTCCAGGTAAGGAAACACCTGAATACCCTGAAGCCTCAGGTGAGCCGCTACAACTGCCATTACCTTGGTGAACACCCTCGGGGCTGGGGTGAGACCGAAGAGAAAGGCTCTGAACTGAAAATGACTGGCTCCCAGCCAGAAGTGCAGAAACCTGGTGGAGCTTCTGCATATTTTGATGTGGTAGTAAGCATCCTGGAGGTCTAACGAGCACATCCAGTCACACTCTCGGAAATAAGGTAGAATGGATTGTAGGGTGACCATCCAGAATTTCTGTTTGGCTACAGACAGGTTCAATGTTGACAGGTCTAGAATGGGCCTGAGGTCGACCGTCTTTTTTGCCACCAAAAAGAACCTTGAGTAGATGCCTGATCCGGACTGATCGGTGGGGAGCTGTTTGATGGCTCGTTTGAGAAGCAGCTTTGAAACCTCTAGAGCTGCGGCCTCCCTGTGAGCGGGTGGAACATCCATGAGGTGTTTTGGAATATTTGGAGGGGCAACAAATGGGATAGTGTAACCTCTGGATATTATCTGTAACACCCAGCGATCTGTCATAATGGACTCCCATGCCACTAGGTGAAAGGACAATCTTCCGCCGACTGCCTCCAGAGTAGGACAGTTTGACAACCCCTTAGGGCTGCTGACCGGGTCTATCAGAAAAGGGTTCCCTAGACCCAAAATTCCTGGGACCCCCTCTACCTCTGGGTCAGCGTCGATCCTGTGCCTCCTTTTGCACTTGCGCTTATGATGACCCTCTTCAGTGGGACTCTCAGAAGAGGATTCATAAGCCGCAGGCAGTTCCTCAGGGAAATTAACCTGGGGATCCTCTGGCACGGGCTGTCCCTGAGACAGGATGAATGGAGTCGTCGCCAAATCCAGGGGGGCCTGGGTGGAATCCTAGGGGATAGGCTGGGGTCTCAATCCCTGGGAGAGAACCCTCTCCACCACTCGAAGGCCGAGGGAGAGCAGACCTCCTTAGCACCCAGCAAGGAAGATGCCCTCCCCGGATCTGAAGTGGGGACCAGAGCCGAAGCAAGGGTAGCATGAGGTCTGAGAAAACGGGTAGGATCTGAAAAGGTTGGAGCCGAAAAATCCATTCCCTCTGGTCCGACTCCCTGTCCGCGGCTCCAAGAGTCGCTCGGATCTGAACTAATTGGATTCGAGGAACTCAAGATAACCGCTGGAGTCGAGGTTGGAGGAACCGTTGGCGCCGAGCTACCAGCTCCAAAAATCCTCGGATCCAAGAGCCCCGAAGTCGAAGCACTGATTGGGGAAGGAGAGATGGGGCAGAAAAAGGGGTATGGAGGTCCCCCCTCCAGAGGGAGAGGGGCCTGGCAAGACTCCCATCTGTATTTGGGTCTGAATGAATCTCCACATCATCCTGTCCATGTCCAAGTCCGATAAATTCTGAGTCGACCTCGAAGAGGCCACCGACAAAGGTCTGGCTGGTCTGGTCTGCGCAATGATGGGGAGGAAGGCCTCGGGTTGGTATGTTCCAACGGCTCCGGTGAGAAACGAGGAGACCGGGGCCATGGAGAAACTGGCCTCATGGCCATAGAAGGGTGATTAAGAAAGAGCTCCCTGTCCGGAGATCTCTTGCGAGGTCTGTCCTTTCTCTTGTCCCTATCCTCTTTGTGCCTTTCTCTGTCTTTTTCCTTGTCAGCCACGCTGACTGTAGATTTGTCTTTATTAGGCCCAGCTCCAGAAGAAGAGGGAGTTTGAGTCCCTGTCTGGGTGGGAGGTTGAGCACTAGATACAGAGGCCATAGCAGATTCCAGCATGGAAGTGGGGGGAAGGCCTTTGGCTACTAACTTGACCTTCTGATCCCTGAGGGCCCTAGGATTGAACCCGGTGCAGATAGCGCATTGAGTGGACAAATGTGCCACTCCCAAGCAAATCGTACAGTGTGTGACTATCAGCCGGGGAGAGCTTATGGCCACACTCTGTACATTTCTTGAAAACAGATTTTGGCTGATCAGCCATGGTCCTGTACCCAAAAAGAAAACACTACCTACCAGAAAAACCACACACAAACACAGGTAGGGAAAGGGCAGGCATAACAACTACTCTATCACGTTTTTTTTTTTTAAACTGACAAACAAGCGATACACTAAAAAAGGGGAGGAAGGGAAAAAAATCACTCAGACACACACGAGATTAAGTATTAATAACACTTACTATCCCTGAGCTCAGAGCAAAGGAGATCATGATGCACACTACTGGCGCAGCAAACGAGATCTGAGGGAATATGGGAGATGGTAGTCCATTATGGGTAAGGGGAGGAGCTTGGAGCAGATGCTAGAAAAAGGTTGCCGGCTCGGATCCGATACGGATCTGTAAACCCACTGGTTGCAGATAAAATGAAGTTAACTACTTCAGATCTACAATTAAATAACTAAATTAAATTAGAGGTCTAGTGGCCTTTAGCCACCCAGAAGTTATGGAGTTATAAATGTTCCAAGGTGTATTTTAATGCTTTTTTCCAACCTTTTGATTCACTGAAGCCATTAAACAAAAATCACCCATAAGGAAAGAACCCATAAGAAGGAAGAAATGAGTTGTATCCAAAGATTAATGCTCGTTTAACCAACTAGCTGTGCACAATAAACTTAGAAGACAAATGTGGTGATACATAAATCATATCAGGAAATAGTGGTTGCCTTCCTACACCACCATAAAGGTAGTCACTCTCTATGTATCCTTGTCTGGTGTGAAAAAATGGGATGAAAATTAAGGGACAAATAGCCAAAGTCACATATTTCAAGTTGCTACCTTATATATAGACTATAAAGCTGAACTTCCGAAATAGCGAAACTCCATAACCGCGAATCCAGAAATGTTGAATTCACGGTTGTGGTGGTGCGCTATGTGAAGTTGGATATGCTGTGTCTGATGTACGGCGTGGTGTGTATATGATTGGAGATTAAGGTAAATGAATATTTTTTAAGGGTTTTGGGTAGGGATTTGTGTGTGTGTTTGGAAGTTTTATGTGTGGGTTAGGGTAGGTAAGAGAATGAGTGTATAAATGTTGAAAGTGGTGGTGTTTGTACATATGTGATGTGTGTGTGAGAGGGGATTGTAGTGTGTGCAGTAGTGAGTTTACTGTATTTCTGTTTGGTGCGACTTCGGAGTTAGTATATATAAGTAGCGGGGTGTGGGGGATGCAGTGGAGCTTGCCCCCTGCTTATATGTAGGGTAGGTTTGTCTGTTTGTATTGTTGTGTTTGTGTGTGTTTTGTTTGTTTGTTGTCATGTGGGGAGGACGGTGTATGTGTTGTCGTGTTTGGTGTGTTTAATTTTACGGTTTTGGGGTTTCTGTGTTTTGATTTTTCGGCTTTATAGTCTCGAGATACTGAAATTAGTTATTTCAGTATTTTGAGATTATAAAGTGAAACTATATATATATATATATATATATATATATATATATATATATATATATATGACACACACACACACACACACACACACACACACACACATATATAGATAAATAGCATGACTCCTCACCCCTTCCCGCAAAAGACAGCTACCTTCTGTGTACCCCCTAATGTCAGACTTGTACAAAAGTGAAAAGCAAACAAGTAAAACATATTTGCTATCAGCCGTACATAAAGATGCACCTGCTTGAGTGAAAAAATAATTACAGTAATGTTTCCAACTTGTTACCTTTAGACATTACACTGCTCCTGTAAATGGTTAGTTGACCCTATGTGCACCCTCTGAAGTTTTTGTGTAAAGTTAAAGAAAAAATAACCACAGTCCCCAGCCCAATACAAGTGACCTTGGAGGTTTAGGAGGAAAGTTTAAGAAATAGTGATAAAAGAATATCCATACCTCTCCACTGTCCAGATTTTTGCCTCATATTTTTGTTTTGCTCCTCAGAATTTTTTTTTGTTGGCAAGTCATTGAGGATTGAAGTAAAAAAATGATAAGACATCTCAGATTCCTACTTAAAACCCTTCAGGAAATCCGTGTTAATGTAAAACATTTTAATCTAACAATTTTATTAGTTTGTAAGAGCAGTATTTAAAATTTTCCCCATGTTGGGCCTTTTTCCTCCCTTTTATAATATGGCTTTGTCCAGATTTCTTGCTGTAAGAGGGTGAGAGGTGTGGGAATATCACATGAATCCCAGCAAAGAAATTGCCAAAGAAAACAAATATGATCCAGAAAACACAGAAGCAAAATTTAATGGGAAACTGTATAAATGAATAAGAGCTTTCACGTGGATAGAATCTGATAAAATTGAATAAATAATGACATCATCCCAAGCTCCTCACAAGAGCTACACTGACCTTCTGTGAACACCTTTGAGTAGGTCTGGTTTTACTCTAGGTGGGTCTCAGGACAGACGCCACTGCTAAGCCTGTGTCAAAACTGACTTGTACAACTGTGGTGAACAGGAGTCACATGCCCGCAGAAGCTGTGAGGGGTCTGGATGTTCTGCAGTGCATTTTATGCAGTAGGATTTTGACAGAGAACTTAAGCTGAGCAAATCACAAAAAGGTCATTTAGTTTCAACCATAAAGCCCCCACGTCAGGTAACTATAGCCACCTCTGTGTACAGTTCAGACGTCTGATTGTGAAAGAAGGGGATGGCCATGTAATGCAGCTCACGCAAACACTTGCCATACATTAACAATATTCCAGACGGCTTCACATTTCACATTAGACCTGCAAAGCTGAAATAACGAGCAAGCAAGTGCAGGCAGTTAGTCATTTTATCCACAGACAGCCCTAACAGTTGTAGCTACTTTGTCAGATATCGTGTTCGGTAGTTCATAAAGCCAGACAGTGACAATTTAAACTGATCAAGAACAAGAGGTCTGTTTCTTATAACAGACCGCTATAACTACAGAGTGTGGTTTGGAGCTAAGTCTGTATGCACTTCAGATGTTTCTGATAAATGACTGTGTTTTGTATTCCAGCTCTGTCAACTTCCATGCAGAGGGTAGCCACAGATCTGCAGTGGTAGCATTATCGCCTCACAGCACAAGGTTCTCCAGTTCGGAGCTAAGTCTGTATGCACTTCAGATGTTTCTGATAAATGACTGTGTTTTGTATTCCAGCTCTGTCAACTTCCATGCAGAGAGTAGCCACAGATCTGGTGCAGTGGTAGCATTATCGCCTCACAGCACGAGGTTCTCCAGTTTGATTCTTGGCTGGAGTGTCTTCTGTGCGGAGTCTGAGTCTACATGCTCTCCCTGCATTCGTGTGGGTTTCCTCTGAGTGCTCTGGTTTTCTCCCACATTTCAAAGACATACATCTGGAGCATTTCTCCCTGGCCGCTGATAAAATTGGCTTTGTTCCAAGTCGGACTTTCCTGGTAAACAAATGTTAAATGTATTCCAAATTGCGTCACAGAAATCATATTGACTGCAAATCGACACTCGTTCTGCAAATTAGATAGTGACTGTATAAAATGAGAAAACATGGTAAGATGTTCATCATGTTACACTGCTGCAGTCATTACACTTGAGTTATCCTGCCATCAGACGGTTCCCCAGTCGGCCTGAGTTCCAAAGTCTTGGTCCGGCGTCGGTTGCTGTCGCCTCCTCCCTGACGTCAGTGCGACACCTCCCTGACGTCAGTGCGACAGGGGTATATAAGATGCAGCCAATGCCATTTTCTTCAGTCTTTCTTGCCGCGCGGTGCCCAAAGCAAAAGCAGTTCGCAAGTGCCGGTCGGCCGACTCCTGGATTTTCATTCCGAATCCAGAACCAAAGTCTTATACAAAGCTAAGTACCCCATTGGGGAAACTTTTTCTTGCCTCAGACCGATGTCAGTAAAAGTTAATAACTGTATTTCTTGTGGGAAGCAAATACCTCATAAGGATTTCCATTCCTATTCCTATTGTATCCCATGCCTAGACCACAACGTCACTGGTTGTCGGTTTTGTGCTAGGTTTAACAAGCGCACTATTAAATGTCAGTTTGATTTTGCCCGACATTATTTTGGCAGAAAATTCAATTACACCATGCCGTCGGAACTTCCAACGACCAGAATACTTAAAAAGCACAAAGACAAGGACAGGCATCCGAGGCCCAAAACTGACGACGAAGCCTCTTCTAGGCCAGTCGGCGGTTCTCCAGTTTTCAGCGAGGTGCCTTCGCAGCCCCTGATGACCGCTTCTGCAGAACCACAGTCCACCTCCGACTCCCACGTGGAGATGGCTGGGCCTTCAGAAGCACAAGTTTTTCAGCCTAGCGAAACTAACCCTTCAGAGGGATCTGGAGTAGCTGAGCAACCCGCAGCTTCACAGGGTGTTTTCAGAACTACTCAGTTAAGCATTAAACCCTCTGCTAAGTCTAAGCCTCCTTTAAAAACAAAGAAACAAATACAGCATTCTCCAGGACAGGCCTCCATGCCTAAGAAACAAATGCTCAAAATGGCCGAAGACCTTATCACTCAGATAAGGGGATCCCAACCCCCTCCTGATAAAAGGCCTAGACAGGATGCAGACTATGACTCATCCGACCAGATTCATCCTCAGACCTAGGTTATTCTTTACCCCCATATGAGGACTCTGATGCTGAGGAATCAATTCCATCAGCCTCTCCGCCTGAGGACTACTCCTTTGGGGAAACCTTACATACCATGAGGGAGCATTTCCATTGGGAAGGCCAGGACTACTCAGAATCCAAGAAAAGGCTCAGAGACTTCCTTTTATTACCTCAACACAGACCCCTTGCTATTCCGCTGGTGTTAGATATTGTGGATGATGTGTATACTGAATCCAGCTTAAATCCTGATTCCTTACCTCCAGCCCCAGTTAAACCTGACAGATACTACAGAGTCCCTGACTCACACAAATTTCTGTATAAAAGCCCTGTTGCTGACCCTGAAACTATTTCTCAGGGACCCAAAGGGATTAAGGCCTCATCAGCAAAAAATCCAGTTCCCTCTGACAGAGATTCCAGAGCATTAGACAGATGGGGAAAGAAAGTATATACGTCTGCAACTTTAGCAAAAAGAGCTTTAAATTGCCAGTTTCACATGCTGAAATATCAGCAATTTTTGATGTCTCAGTTGAAACAAAAAATGCTTCCAGATTCAGATCCTCCTAATTTTAAAGAAATGCAGGATTTATTGCATGCAGCTGAACAAGTGGGAAAACGTACTTTGCAATGTGGTTTTGATTCTTTAGAAGCCTCCTGAAGAGCAGCAGTTACAGGCTCTGTCATTAGAAGACATGCTTGGTTAAAAGAACATACGTTACCAGATCATGTTAAAGCAAAATTATTGGATGCACCTTTGCAGCAATGTGTTATTTTGAGTTAAGGCACAAGAGGTATTAAAGAAAATGGAGGATAAGGCAAAATCTATGCAAACGGTGAAGTATTTCTTACAGGTTCAGCCTCCTCGATTTAGCAGAAATTGGCCAACAAAGAATTGGTCCTTTCCAGTTACAGACAGACCTCAAAGGGGCAGATACAGATGCCCAAGAGGTAGAGGTCAACCACAAGGTCCTTACAGGCCTCGACAATGGGGTGCACCAGGCCAAAAAGAAGGGGAAGACAGGCCCCAACCATATAAAAAGCAGCCTCAATGACTTCCCAATACAGCTGCCAAACAGCTCTCTCTTGGCAGCCCCCTTGGGAGGAAAACTGGCACTTTTCTATCACAATTGGCATTGGATCACCAAAGACAAATGGGTTCTCAAAATTGTATCTCAAGGTTACAGGTTCCACTTTCACACACTGCCAAGGTTAAAAGGAATGCCAAATCTGCCACCAAATCAATGGGCAGAGGCTCAGAAACAAATTACAGCACTCATTGGCATGAGAGCTATTCAAAGGGTACCACCACAGGAGCAAGGGCAAGGATTTTACTCAAGACTCTTTCTGGTTCCCAGAAAGGACAAAGCCTGGAGGCCCATTCTGGATCTTTCTTCTCTAAACACTTACCTGGATGTTCCAAAATTCAAAATGTTGACACTATAGCAGCTTCTTCCCATGCTGGGCAAGAAAGCTTGGCTCGTGACCTTGGACCTCAAGGAGGCATACCTGCATGTCCCTATCAGACAAAACTGCAGAAGATACCTCAGATTCATAGCTGGTTCAATACACTATCAATTCTCTGCACTGCCCTTTGGCTTATCTACTGCGCCCAGGGTCTTCACAAAATGCCTGGCACCAGTAATTGCATTTTGCAGACAGAAAGGAATTAAAATTTATCCGTACCTGGACGACTGCCTGATTCAAGCAGAGAGCAAGGACATTCTTCTAAAGCATCTGGTGTTTGTAAAAAAGTTATTAAGTTGCCTGGGGTACACAGTAAACGAAAACTAGTGCCCTCACAAGAGATAATATTCCTGGGTGCCAGCTTGAACACAACGGCCCAGATGGCTTATCTCACGCCAGAGAAGCAAGGACATCTGACTCAATACTTTCAATTGATGGCAACAAAGACCCAACTCCCTGCAAGAAAAATTCTGCAGGCCTTGGGTTACATGGCATCTTGCATACTACTAATTCCATATGCCAGACTGCATATGAGGAAACTACAATGGTACCCAAAGAGTGTATGGTCTCAACACTGTCAAAGTTTGGAAACAGTTATACCACTAATTCCTTGCCTTCAACAGGAGTTTCGATGGTGGGCTCAAGCTTGTCACCTCAACAAGGGACAGCCTTTTACTCAACCCACAGCCAGGCAAACACTGACAACAGATGCATCGGATTACAACTGGGGAGCACACATGGCAGGAAAATGTGTTCAGGGCAAGTGTCCCGCAGAACAAAGGCATCTTCACATCAATCAAAAAGAGATGCTAGCTGTACAAAATGCCCTTATAGCTTTCAAGGGCCTGCTGCATCCAGGACAACTATTACTAAAGACAGACAACACCACAGTTATGTGGTACATAAACAAGCAAGGGGGCACTCACTCCTACCCCCTCTGCAGACAAGCCATGACCTTGTGGAACACAGCTCTAAACTATCAAATTCATCTGCAAGCACACTTCCTGCCAGGAGAGAAAAACACACAGGCAGACGACTTAAGCAGAAACATCATGGATCCCCACAAATGGGAATTGAATCCACAAATATTCAGAATGATAACACAGAAATGGTGGAGCCCAGACATAGATCTGTTTGCATCCCCAATGAACTGCCAGCTACACAAATTTTGCACAAGGAGTTACCATCCACAAGCATGGAAAGTGGATGCCCTCTCTTTCAGCTGGAAAAGCCTACAAGTATACGCTTTCCCACCACTACCTCTCCTTCCAAAGGTACTCATAAAAGCCAGGCAAGAAGAGCCAAAGATGATCCTGATTGCATCAGACTGGCCACGCCAGCACTGGTACCCAATCTTAAAGAACTTAGCACAAGAGCCACCCTGGATTTTGCCTCAAATCCCACATCTGCTGACTCAGCACAACAATCAGATACTTCACAGCCAGCTAAAGACCTTAAACCTAGCTGCATGGAAGATTCCTTAGTCAAGCAAGCAATGCCTCTCTCCAAAGCTGTTATGGATGTCATTCTGGAGGCCAGAAGGCCTAGTACCAGGAAAGCCTATTCGGATAAAAGGAAGAGATTCTGTGCCTGGAACCAGGCTCACAGCCTTGGCCCTCTTGTCCCAAACATTCCTCAGATACTACTATATTTAACTGAGATGCTGGACAAAGGCCTCTCCTTTTCATCCATCAAGATCCACGCCTCTGCCATATCTGCTCATTACAACACGGATCCACCAATTTTTTCTAATCCTTTGCTAAAACAGTACCTCAGAGGGGCTAAAAACATAAGACCGCTTAGTAGAGCACCTACTCCAACTTGGGACCTCAACTTTGTTTTGGAAAAATTAACTTTACCTCCTTTTGAGCCAGCTAACACAGCAGAATTAAAATATATCTCTTGGATAACTGCTCTGCTCCTGGCAATAACATCAACACGAAGAGTTTCAGAATTACAGGCACTAACGGCAGTGGAAACTTTCCTCATTTTCCACCAGGACAGGGTGTCTTTAAGAACTAACCCTATGTTTATGCCAAAGGTGGTATCAAGTGTGGCTCTAAACCAAACTATTCACTTGCCAACTTTTTATCCAAAACCACAGAATAAAGGGGGGAGAGACTACTGGATTCTTTGGACATTCACAGGCAGTTAATTTTCTACTTGGACAAAACCAAAGCTTTCAGAAAATCTGAGCAATTATTGGTAGCATATGCTGCAGGAGCACAGGGAAAAGCCATTTCAGAACAGACTATTTCAAAATGAATAGGACATTGTATACATTTCTACTATACACACTGTGGGGAAACCTGTATCTAGCAGCATTAGATCTCACTCCACCAGGGCAACAGCCACTTCAACTGCCTACCTCAGATGAGTACCTACCAAGGATATTTTGGAAGCAGCAACATGGAGTTCTGTGCATACCTTCACCAAGCATTACCATCTGCCTTTATACTCTAAATCCAGAGCAGGCTTCGCCACTGCTGTGCTGCAGGGCCTTTATAGCCACCCCTAATACCTTATAGAACCAGCCACCCTACCTCAGCTTTGGGATTCTACCCAAGTGTAATGACTGCAGCAGTGTAACACGATGAACATAGTACAGTTTTGTACCTATCATAAATGTAGATGTTTGAGTGTATACACTGCTGCAGTCCAGGTTACCCTCCCTCCTTCCCCTCTTACTTGCTGGTACGTACCTATGTCTTCTACCCTTTACTACCTATGGGGAGTATTTGCTGGTAACTGAAAGTTGTTGTTTGCTTTTCTTATATATGTTTTATTAGCAATTTGAATTGCCTACCTATTTGGGGGCACCTGACATCTGGGGCAAGAAAAACTGAAGAAAATGACGTCGGCTGCATCTTATATACCCCTGTTGCACTGACATCAGGGAGGAGGCAACAGCAACCGACGCCGGACCAAGACTTTGGAACTCAGGCCGACTGGGGAACGGCCTGACGGCAGGATAACCCAAGTGTAATGACTGCAGCAGTGTATACACTCGAACATATACATTTATGGTAGGTACAAAACTGTACTTTACTTTCTGTAGACAGACCCTCATCTGCAATTATACCTAAAAATCATGGTCGTTTATTTATTTATTTATTTTATTTATTGACATTTGTTAACCGGGTTTGTCCAACTGGGCTTGTGGCCCATTTTCAGTGGAGACTCGAGGAGAAAAGCTCCAGTAATACATTTTAAAACAAGTACAATTTTAAACAATATTGATATAATAGCAGTTATAGCAAAACAATTCACACATGTTGGGTTACATGCATAAAGTTAAAGTTGCATTCAAAAGAAGCTAAGTAACAATTTTACATTGCTATAGTTCAATAGGTCAACAGTAAACATTTTTTGTTTGTATAAAATTGTGCCAATGCATAGTAGACACATTGGAGAGAGAGGTGTAATGAGGTACTAAGTATGGTCCTTTTGAGGGTACATAAAGGGAAGGAAGACTAGGTAGGGTCATGGCAAGGGCAGGTTCTGGAATTGAGAAAATAAGCTTTTAGTTCATTTTTAAAGTGTGAGGTGTGGGAGATTGAACGTAAGTAAGGGGAAGTTTGTTCCAAGCATGGGCAAGGGAGTGTTTGTAGAGTAGTTTGCCTACTGACCTTTTTGGGTGGTAGATATCAAGTAAGTGTTGGTTTGAAGTATGGAGGGTCTGGGATGGAATGTAGATTAAGACTAAGGAAGATAGAGATGGACAGAAGGAGGGTTTATAAAGAATAGAGTGTAGCATATGAAATTGATAAGATAGAAACTGGGGAAGTTCAAGCCATTGAAGAAAGTTTAAAAAATGCAGTGTTGTGAGTTGTATGGGGAGTTAGTAATGAATCTGGCTATTTTATGGTAAGTCTGTTGCAGTTTGTTTAGAGTGGAGGCCTGGATATTGGTAACTGGGGCAGCGTGTAAGAGGGAGGGGAGGAGGAGTGCCTGGCCCAGGGTAAGTCTAGATTCAGGGGTTAGGAATTTTTTGTTCCGATATAGCAGACCTAGTTTTTGGTTTGTTTTTTTTATACATTGGAGTATGTGTAGGTTGAACTTGAGTTAGTCATCGATAATGACCCCTAGGAGTTTTGTGTGGGTGTCAGGTTGGATGTTTGTATTGTTAGAAGATGTAATAAAAAAGGAAGTTTTGTGATGGCAAAGAGAATGGGGAAGGAAAAGTAGGAGTTTGGTCTTTTTGGGATTTAGGATCAATAGGTTGTTAGAGAGCCATTGTTCAGTGGATAGTAGGGCCTGTTGGGTCAGGGAGTGTAGTTCAGGAATGTTATTTGAGATGGATATAAGTGTGGAGTCATCGGCATACTGAATAAGGGAGGATTCTTTGCATGAGCTGTAAAAGATCATTGGTGAAGATGTTAAAAGGGGTCACAAGATGGAGCCTTGGGGAACACCAGTGGAGATGGGAAAGAAAGGTGAGGAGGATGAGAGCCATTTGACAGATTGTTCCCTGCCAGATAGGTAACTATTAAACCAGGCAAGTGCGGAGGGGGATAGGTGGAGATTTGCGAGTTTGGATAGTAGTAGAGGATGAGAGACAGTATTGAAGGCTTTGGAGAGATCTAGGAAGAGACAAGAAATGAGTTTATTGTTGTCTAGGGCCTCTGCAATTATATGAGTGAAGGAGAGGAGGGCAGTGGTGGTGCTGTGATGAAGACGAAATCCATGTTGGGTAGGGGTAAGTAAGTGGTGTGTGAGGAGGTGATTGAGAAGCTGTGAGTGAATACATTTTTCTAATATCTTGGAGAGGGGGACAGAATGGCAATGAGTCGGTAGTTTGAGGGGTCAGTGGAGTTTCCACCTTTATGAAGAGGGATAGTGAAGAAAGATTCCCAAAGGGTGGGGACAGTTTATTCCAGAATAGATTGATTAATTAGTATAGATACAGCATAGGCAAATGAGTCAGCAGCAAGTTTGAGGAATGTAGGAGATAAATTATCAGTGGAAGGAGAGCAAGGTTTTAGCTTGAGTAGTAGAGATTTGATGTAAGTAATGGGAACTGGCTCAAAAGAAAACAAAGTTGTGTTAGTGGGACTTGGAGAGATGGGTGTTGAAGTAGAGTTTGGCTTAGAGGTTACCAGATTTTGGATGGAAGAGATGGTGTTTATTCAGGAGGGTAGCTGTTTCCTGAGAGGAAGAGTTAGGGTATGGGGAGGAATTAGAGGGCTTTCCAGGATAAAGGATGTTGTTGAGAGTTGACCAAAATTTTCGAGGATTGGATTTGTTGTTAAGCTGAGCAGAGCTATAGTATAACTTTTTGCCATTAGTTGTATTTTTTTTGCAAGGTTCCTCAGTTGCCTGTATTTTTGAAGAAAAGGTGGTTGTTTAGTTTTAGTCCAGGTTTTCTAAGTATGATCTCTTTGTTTCATAAGGGACCTAGTCTCTTTGGAGAGCCAGGGAGCATGATTTCATTTTATTCTGATCTTCCTAGAGGGAGCTAAGGAGTTTAGAGTATTCATGAAGATGATATTGAAAGTGCTTACAGCATTCATTTAGGGGGAGGTGTTTTAGGATGGCCCAATCTATGTTGTGGAGAATGGAGTTAAATTGGGATGAATTGAAAGTTGATAGTTTTCGACAGTCTTTGATAAGGTGGGGTTTAGGAATATGGGAGTAGTGTCTTAAGATGGTGGTAGGGAGATGATCACTGAGGGAGTCCTGTAAGGTGGGGGGACTTGGTAAGGATCCAGTCTATAATGGAGCTGGAAGTGGAATTTTTATGGAAGTGAGTGGGAGATGTTATTAGTTGGTGGAAGCCGTGTAGGTGGATACTGAGTTGGGGGGAATCAGTTGTGAGTTTGGATCAATCAATGTTGACATCACCAAGGATAAGTATCTCATATGGTATGTTGTGGGAGAACCAGGATAGGATGTTTTCAAGAATGGGCAGATTGTTACCAGGAGGAAGGTAGAGGCAATTGCAAGTTTTTTGTGGGGATTCAGATGGCAGTTAAGGATGATGATTTCAGCTGGGAGGAAGTCAGGAATTGGGGAAGGGTATGGTGAGAGATTAATAATGTTTGAGTAGAGGATGGCCACGCCACCACCTTTTTTTTACAGGTCTATCAGATCGGAAGATATTATAACCTGGTGGGAGTATTTCACTATTTGAGATTTGTGGCTTGAGCCAGGTTTCAGATAGGGAGAGGATGTGAGGGGTATTGAGAGCTATCCATGAGTGCAGCTCAGTGACTTTATTTGCTAGACTCTGACTATTTAATGAGTAAATAGTTAAGTATTTGGATGGAGATGATTGTTGTGACTGAGGTTGGTGACTGTTAGAGGAGTAAGATTGGGGACAGTGTAAAGGTAGTTTTGGGGAGAGAAGAGGGGCCAGGGTTGGGATGGATGTCTCCAGAACAAAGTAGGTTTTTAGTGAGGAGAGTGTGTGTAGTAGATGCTAGATGGAGTTTGTATAGTTTTGACTTACCTGTATTATGGATAGTTTATATAGACTTGAGGTAGAGGTAATAAAGAGATTAGGGGAAATAGTAAAAGATGAAGTAGTTGGATATATGTTGTATGAATGAGAAGTTGGTGAACATAGGAGTGGGTCAGAGAGATTGGAGTGGTAAGAGGTGGAGATAGAGAGAGAATAAGGATTAATGTAGAAGATATTAGAAAATAATACATGTTGGAATAAAATATGGTCAGATAGAGTAGGTAGAGAGACAGTGGTATAGAGGAAGTGGTGTTGACAAGATTGACAGAACAGTAAGGTGGTTGTGACAATAGGCAGGAAGTGGAATTGTAGTGGCTAGTGGGACAGGAAGGGGAGGGATAGTTAGGTATATAGGTAATTGTAATGGGGTGGGTGGGAATGGGGGTAGGGGAGAGAAGTGAGCCCAAGCGAACGGAGCGGGGCTTGCACCCTGGTCAAGATGAAGTCATAGAAACAATCAGAAAAAGATAGTGAAAAACTAGCTTGAGAGACAAGGATATAAAGTTTCTAAAGGTATAGTCACCAAAAATAAAATATGAGCAGAAGTAAGCTTACAAAAGGACACTGGCCTCAAGCTACACAAGTAGATTTACTTGAAGCAAACCTAGTGCTGTATGGTTAAAATAAGCTACAATAGAGAGGGGCTTTGGAGGGGGAGAGAGATGTATTACTAGCAGCTAAAAGCAGGGCAAAACATAAAAAAACATTAATATGTAAGAGTCTGAAGACTGTAAAATAGGGCAGGTGCACTAGGAAAGGCAATTATGAGTGAGGCTAGAAATGAATTCAGGGAAGGGTAAAGTGCAGAACAGGAGAATATACACAGAAACAGTATGAGGATAGTGGGTAACCAAAGAGAAAGGATAGGAGCTGCTGGCGTCTGCTTTTCGTGGTGACTAGCAAAAAAAACCCCACTAAGTTCTTGTTGTGCTTATAAAGTCTAGCATTAATTAAAAGATTAGCTTATGTAGTAGTTATTTACTAGGACACATACTTCAGTGGTATTATTTTAAGCTTAAAATGGTGGCTTCCGGACAGATAGTTAGAGTTGCAGGGTATCTGTTAAGGTTCTCAAACCTATGTTGCCTGTACTGTGGCCAGGAGAAAACCGCAGGGAAAAATCCACTAGGGTTAAGTTGACAAAACTTACTTTAAACACTCCACAGGGTGTGCAGTAGCAACCCCCACCTCTGCCCTCTAGTCAATCAGTCACAGTCTACATTACATGTGGTATAATGTCCACTGGGGTGCTGCTGTCACCCATGCTCCTCCCACCAGAGGACCATAATGCTTTAAACAGGAGCATTCGTTACAGTTGACATTGTATACATAGTGGGGGTGTGGGGGGCAGTAGTTTATGTGCAGCAGCCCTTGCTGCACATGGACATTCCTCTCCCACCATCAGTCATTCTAAGCCACTCTCAAACCTACGAGAGCGGGATATTTAATGTAAGGTTTGCTTTGTATTTTAGCTTTGGTCTGTGGAACAGTAGCCACACATTAAAGTGTTAACAAGCTGCTTCACATAAATGACAGTAATCCTGCAAATGCACAACAGTCCAGCAAAGTAAGACAATGACTCTTTAAACCAAGTAAATAAGTGGGTCATTTACTTCCTACTGACATCTCCCATCCCCATCCGGCAGTTGTAATTAAACATGATGTCCATGCACTGTGTTTCATTTTTGCTCCATGAAAACAGTAGCTACACATTGAAGTATTCCATGTTCACCTTATACAAATCACAGTAAGCTTGCAAATTCAGAATAATGAGCAAAATGTAGACAGGTTCAGTGAAAACTTCATCCTATATCCCCCATCAGTAAACCAGGACATCCCTAGTACCTGCACCCCTCCCCTTATCTCGTAGAGAGCAAATTATCACTGCCCTCTCAAAGGCAAAAAATACAGCCTCCATGTGACCTGATAAGATCCCAGGCTGCATCCTACATGAACTCAGGCAGGAACTTGCAACACCATTAGGCACCATATTCAACGAAAGCCTGAGTACTGGATTGGTCCCAGCCGAGTGGAGGACAGCTACTGTCATCCCTTTGCACAAGGGTGGAGCATCCACCGATCCAGGAAATTATAGACCCATCAGCCTAACTAGCCTGATCTGCAAGGCCTTGAAGAGGATTTTCATGGACCTCATTAACAAGGAAAGACATTGGCAACCTCCAGACACTTGATCCCACTCAGTTTGGTTTTGTCAAGGGGAGGTCATGCCTGCTAAATTTGTTCGACTTCTTTGAGACAGTCACCAAGGCCATAGATGAGGGTAGGACGGTGCACACTGCCTACCTTGACCTGGCCAAGGCCTCTGATACTATTCCCCACTCAGGTATAATAAATAAACTCTCTCAGTTAGGCATCAATCCATATGTTACCAGATGGGTGTCAAACTGGCTCACTGATAAAACCCATCTAGTCAAAATAGGGGAAGCCACCTCAAGTAGTAGACCCCGTAACAAGTGGTCTACCCCAGGGAATGGTCTTGGGGCCTCTGCTGTTTGGGATATACTTCTCAGAGGTGCAGGCCAAATCTAGTGGGCCATGGCTGACCAAGTTTGCAATGACTGCAAGCTGGGTGTGGTCATCAATTTCCCTAGTGATGTGGACATCCTCCAAGAGGGTCTCACCCAAACAAATGACTGGTGCCAGAAACATGGCCTTAAACTGAATGCCAAAAAATGCATCATCATCCCTTTTGGGGAGGTTGTACTGTACAAATAGCACAAGACTGAGGTTGTACTGTACAAATAGCACAAGACTGTCATGACAGAGGTCGTTGTAAAGAACCACGTCTGCTATTTTTGCTTTGAAGGAAGTCGTAATGCACTTAATGGACTATGACTAGAAGTTTCAGTTCCTAGATAGGAGGGTTATATTTTATAGTGGTGAGCTAAGGTACAAAGTAGATGTTGAATGTACTGCAAAAAAAGTTTGTGCCAGTTACTGACATTTCTGTAATGCCATTCCCAGTCCTTCAGATATCACTGTAAGTATGCAGCAAAAGCTATCTGTAGTGTACCTTTTGGTCAAATAAATTTACTTTCTTTAATGACATTTTTCTACATAATAAACCCTTAACTTGTGAACCAAAAATATCTCCAGAGATGTTACAGTTAAGCAAAGCATTTTCTGAAGTACCAATGCTTGGGAATGTAACCTACATAAGAGAATAACTTATGGGTTTCATAGCAAGTCATATGTTCTGTCACACTGTTATGCTGTCAGTTCAAGACTGTAATATCATTCTTGAGACATCATAGCAGATTGGCTTCAAGAAGAAGTTTGTACTGTATGCATGCTGTTAATTACAAGGAAAATGCAGTTTTCAGGAGAGAGTTTTCATGTAGGGAAGAATGGCTGTCTGCTGTAACATGCCCACTTGAACAAGAAGTTAATGAAAAAGTTTGTTGGGTGGCACAGTGGTGCAGCGGTTAATGTTGTCACCTCACAGCAAGAGGTTCTCTGGTTCAATTCTCCACTGGGGTGACTTCTGTGCAGAGTCCGCATGTCCCCCCTGCATTCGGATTGTTTTTTTCTGGTTTCCCCCCACATTCCAAAGACATGCGTCTGGAGCATTTCTGCCCAGGCCTCCGCTGAAAATAGGCTCTGTCCTAGTCTGACTTTCCCGGTCATCAAATGTTAAATAAATAAAAAAGTAGCGCAGGAAAGAGTCTTGTGGTTGGAGATGTTTATTCTTCTGCCCTTGAAAGCGTCAAACCATGTGTGGCTGTGATTTTGAAAGCAAACTTATTAGGAGCATACTGAGAACACAAAAGCCCAAATTAAGTGTGGGCCACAAATGCTGTGGGAAAGGCAGATCAGGTCTACTTTAGCCTCATTTAGCAGGTCATGGAGAGTTTGGACAACCACAAGCAAGCTAAACAGGAAGGGCAGATTAAGCAGTAGGTGGTAATCTCAGTAGTGAACAGTGGCTTGGTAACTAAAGCCTTAAAAGTGGGTGGAAACGTATTACAAGGGAAAAAAGTTAAAATGAGACTTTAAAGTGTGGACCACAGGTTTTCTCTACATTCAGACTGTGGAAATTGTGTGATGGAGTTTAAGTTGCTAAGGTTTCTAGTCCTATAAATGAGGTCTAGACATTAAAATGATTAATGCTCCACATCTTTTATTTATTAAGCTTTATATTGGCTTTACTAATGAACAGTCATATGATTCTAAGGTTGTCATTATGGAAGAAAGTTATGAAAACAGCCGCATGACTTTATTTTTTGATATGTTTATAGAAACCTATTAACAGAACTATATTTTTGTATTTTCTATACATTTTTTAGGGTTCCTCCTTTCCTCCTCTGTCAGAGTATGCTCCACCTCAAAATCCTAGTGGAGACCATCTTATAGCTGCAAACCCGTTTGATGATAATTACAACACAGTACTGTACAAGCCTCTGCCTTCAGGAAATCCTTATTTCAGCAATCCCACCTACCCTGGATTTGGAGGTTATAATAATTTCAGAATGCCACCTCATATGCAGCCTAGAATGTCGTCCCCGTATGGTGGTCCCTACTCGATGAGGAATCAGCCACATCCTTTTTCTCAGACTCCAGTAGGAATGGGTTTTAATCGAACTCATGGTTTTGGCTTTGGCCCACACGACCCTTCCAACTTTGGACCCCAGTCAATGTACAACAGTGGAATGAGCCAGAATGTTAATATGCCACAGTGTCAACCCTTTAGACCAAATTCTGGTGAGAACTTCAACCAAGTGCCACAGCAGAATGTTGATCAAAACTGTAACCCTGATATGGCATCCAGTTTTGGGCCTGGAAACAATGCAAACTTTAGTCCAGGGGTTGGTGGTAACATGGATTCCAGTCACCCATTTGCTCAGCAGCAGAACAGCTATAACCAGACTAATGCATCCAATCCAAAACCAGATTTTGGTCAAGGAATGAATAAAAGCTCACCACACGCTGCTACACATCAGCACCATCCCGATTCTGAAGAAACAGTAAGGCAGGGTAATACTGATCTAAAAAGTGCTAACCGGAACAAGCCTGCCAGTCAAGAAAGCAGTGACTCTAGCAATCCTGAAAATATTAATGGAAGCCATGGAAATGGATCACAGAATAATTCCAATCCACTGAGAAATGCATCAGATAGTAGCTCCACTGAAAAACTTGCTAAGACCGCTGTTAACCCTATTCATTCAGGTCGTACTACAGCAGATCCTGTGTATCCATGTGGAATTTGTATGAATGAGGTAAATGATGACCAAGATGCCATCTTATGTGAAGCATCTTGTCAAAAATGGTTCCATCGTATTTGTACTGGTATGACAGAGACGGCGTATAGTCTTCTTACTGCAGAGGTTGCAGCGGTATGGGGCTGTGATACATGCATGGCAGTCAAGGATGTGCAGCTGATGCGTACTAGAGAGCCTGTGGTGCACCCGACGTTGAACAGGGATGGTTAATTCTGTCATGACTCATTTTCTTTCAATGTGGAAAGATAAGCTGTACACCTCAAAGTTCTACACCTTTTTATTTTTGAAAATGCTTCTGAATTCAGGTGTACGTTATATTCCATGCAGTGTCAGTATGACAGCTTCCATCTGTCTCTGTGACTGATTGTTAATACTGCATGACCTAAAATAACTGTAGAAAGATGAGGGCATTTCAGATACGCGTTTGAAACATCTCCGTTGAAATTTTTTTTTTTAAATACATGTGCATGATTTGCTCCAGGAGCGGGTGTGTTCTGCCTTAAAACAACTATGTAAATGTTTAAATGCAGTCTGATGAGGTAGTGTGGAAACATAGCTCACTCTGCTGGTATCTGAGATGGGAAGCAATTAGCCATGCTAGTGGGGAGTTCATAGATGGCTGCTGACTTTCAGCCTTGAATTGGAAGAGCCTTTCTGCATTCAGACTTCAAGAGCTCTGGAAAAGAGCCACCTGTATCCTCTGTTTCACTAAAACTTTTAGTGCAACCTTAAGAGAAACAGTGTTGTGTTTTGTGACTGATACTGGCTGCTTCCTGCCTTCACCAGGAGAGCAAGGGAATCTGGCAGCATTTGTTCACAGATGACAGGAGCCAGAATTTAAAAGCAGAAATGGCTACTCTGAAAGGGTGATAGAGTGAACATTGTCATTGTTGTGTGAGACAGCCCTGACCATCTATCAGTACTTATGGCTGACTTTCTTTAGATCCAAAAGACAGGTTAACGCTGCAGTGCTGGTAAAGACTGTAGGTAAACATTTGCAGGCATGGCAACTGGGATAGGTCAAGAGCGGTGGGAGGTCACGGGGAAGAGGCCATAAGTCAAGATAAAAACAATTTCTTATTTTTAAATATCTTTGATAATTTAACTCTTTTTACAGCCAACATTCTTTTATTGGCAAAACCTGCGTAGGACTAAACCTGCTTTGTTTACCATAATACACATCTGTTCAGATAAGGTATTAAACACTACTTTTTGTTCTTCCATTAGTTTAAGAAACAAGGGAAGGGTTGAGTGTCTTCTGTTAGGGCTTCATTTTACAAGTGGGCTACAATGCCTTTTGCTGAAGGTAATCTCTAGTTACTGTACAAGATTCCTCTCTGTAGGTGTGCCAGGTCATTAAGTTTCAGTTACCATTTTCTCTGTAATGGTAGAAAGGTATGAATTTGCAGTCCATGTATTTATGAAACATTTGGTCTGTAGATGTAAGTGTTGGTATAATTTTAAATGTCTTAAATTACTGTACAGATACGGTACATGGTAATAATCGGTAAAATTCACTGTTAGTTAATGCTGTCATTGTCGAGCTTCCAGACCAAATAAAGTGGCACTATTCTGTCTCAAGCTGGAGAAGGCTTTGTTTTTCCATATCATTTTTAAGTTTCAGTATAATTAAATATATTGAAATCTTATTTTTAGTATTTTGCACTGTGCACGTTTGAAAAATGTTTCTATTATTTATAGTAGAACTTACTAATACTGGATGCATAAAATGACTCTAGATTTTGATTCATTTTGTTTGGTGAAATTATTACTGTTTGAAGGTTGGTGCATAAAACATTTGGGCTGCCAGACATGATTCTTGTAATCATGCTGTCATTAAATCAGTTTTGAAGTGTTTTATAACCAACTCTTTCCCCCCAAATCTGTAAGTGGTCTAATCGGTGTACAGCATTTTACTACACTGAATTCTATTTTATAACTGTAAAATGAGAACAAGGGAGCACTGTGGAACTGGACTGATGTGTATGTTCGCAGAATCGGAAAATTAGCTGCTTGTTGATTATATAATTCCTGTTTTCATAACTCTCAGCCATCAATAATTTTGCAGTGTGTTCCTGTTTTTTTTGCCTTTTGTGCTTTGCCTTGTCCATCTTAAAATTTTATTTTTTCTGGTAAATCACTTGGAATTAGTCAGTCAGTAATGCCAAATGTTAGAATTTCTTTCTTGGAAATGCGCGTTGACAGAAAACCTGTTGTTTTAAGTGAATTAGAAAAATATTTACAAATCGTCTCTTATTGTAGCCCCCCCACGACCATTATTTTTGGCTTTGTCCGATATTTACGTGCAAAGAAGTTGAGAGGTATGCCTGTTTTTAAGGCTGCTGTCCTGTGATAAGATGTCCATACACACTATTATTAATCTAAAATAACTGTCTGTATAAAACAGCTAATTAAAGGTGATGGACATTATAGCCCTTTGTAATTGTGTTAAAAAATACAGCATGTGTAAAAAGGGGAGAGCACAAATTTTGAATTGCCTATTGGGTTGGCACGCTCTCTTCTAAAGATGAATATACCTTGGGTGAATGGTATCACATAACTAGTAACACTGCATTTCCAGGTAGCTTTTTTGTTATTTTCTTAAGGCTGTAAACCATTTACAGCTGTATTACACGAATTTGAGCAGATCACTTAACTAAAAGATGGGATTTGTTTTTTAATGTCATGACAGACGTCTTTCTGTTCTACTGTTGCAGTATTCATAACGTGAGAATTCCCTGCCAAGGGCAACCCGACATCAGGCCAGTATACCAAAGCCTTTTACTGTTTGCAAGTACGTGGGATGGTGTACATATGATCCCCACGTAAATGCGACATCCACACGTACTATCCTCAGAACTTCTCTGTTGCCAGTCCGGACACCATCTTCGATTATCAGTCTGCTCGCCTGAATTGTTTGCTGCTGTATCAAGCCATTTCAGATAAGTGCCCCGCTGGTTTTTTTTTTCTCCTCCTTTTTTGCTACCGTGTTTGTGAGGTTTTTATCTGTCATCCAAGAAAGGCAAATGCCAGTGTGGGAGACACATTCCATATAAAGATAGACACGAACAGTGCTTATTTTACTTGGGGCCTACCCACAACCATAAAGCTTGTTCTATTTGACAGACCTTTGTGCCTAAGACTTTGCACAGTTGGCTAGCCTCACTAGCTATTTATCTAGAAAACCAACGTCTGAAATGCTTAGCAAAAGACTCTATGGAGGGTACGTCTGGGTCTTCTGTCAAGTTAATTGTGAAGACAAAGACCAAATACCCTAAGTCTGGCTCTTCGGCTGTGCCTCCTACATCAGATGTCTCTCTCTCTATCTCAAGGCTGATGAAGGCCTGGAGATCCGTCCATTCCTTTGTTCGGATTCGACTGAAACCGGTTCAGAGGTGCCCATTCCTTTGTTTGGATTCAACTGAAACCGGTTCAGAGGTCGCCATGGATCCAACAACAGGCACTTCCTCGGAGGCTCTGCAGATATCTGCTTTAGATGTTTAGAAAATCTCGTGATTTCTGAAGGCCCTAGGGGGGAACCTATCTAGTTAGGGAGGAAGTGTTGACCATAGTTGTGATGTGTAGGCCTATGTCAGCATTTCCACTTTTCATAAGGTGGAGGTGCACATTAAAAAGAAGCAAAAGACTGATTATTCCACTCCCCCCAGAGATTCAAAAGTGAATGGCAGAGTTTTACCGAAGGCCTATTTAATGCCCTTATGGCCCTTAAGCCTCCTTCTGGTGTCTCTCTCCACACTCCAGCTTGGACATCTTCACCACAAAAGACAACTGGGGAACAGGATTATTCTGAGGAAGAAATTTCTTCAGATGAGGAGTTCTTAGCCTAGTCTACCCAGACTCCTTCTCCTCCGGAGTATACTTCTCCAGAAGAGGACTCTAATAGTACTGATTCTCCCATAGAAGAGATTACTTTTGGAGAAACTATTTCCAAAATAAGGGACTTTTTCAAATGGCATAGGTCCCAGGTGAGTGATGTGCAGAAGAGATACTAAGACCTATTGCAAATTGAGTCCTCATGTTCTTCGAGTTTCACTGTTGCAGTCATCACATTTGGGTTAACCCTGCCAGGGTAGCCCATGGCTGGCCCGAATACCAGAGACTTAGTAATTCTGCGTCAGTTGCTGTCACTTGAGGAATGACGTCAGATCATCAGTAGTATAAAGTAAGGCAGCCGACGCCATTACATCAGTCTTTCTTGCCGTGGAGCCCAAAGCAGAAGCAGTTCGCACGACTGCCGGTCAGCTGCTACCTGAGTTTTCGTTTACTGAATTGAAGCTGAAGTCTAACCGATGTCAGTAAAAGTTAAGAATTGTCTCGCCTGTGTAAAGCAAATACCACACCGAGACTTCCACTCTTAACTGCATCACTTGTTTAGGCCCAGACCACGACGTCCCCCTTTGTCACTTCTGTGCTTTGTTCAACACAAGAACTATCTATCGTCGGGCCCTTATTGTAGCCAGATATTTTCGTTGACAGTCCTCGAATTCTGATATGGCTTCGGTAAGCCATCCGATAGCAGATCTTCCAAAAAAAGTAAAGATAGACAGAGACAGACCACACAGGTCCAAACCTACCCACGATGCTTCCTTTAAGCTAGCCATCGGTTCTCCAGTCCTCAGTGAGGTGCTTTTGCAGCCCCTGATGCCCACTTCTGTGGATTTGCAGGCGGCTACTGAGTCCGGTATGCCACAAAACTCTTCTTCAACTAAGGATCCTGCAGTCGTCTCTAACTTGGATGGGCCTGGAGCCACTGAGCAGGCACCAGCTTCCAAGGAAGCCCTTCGCACTGCCGAATCTCAACACAAAACTGATGTCTTCTTTTGCAACTATCATTCTTTCAAAAACGACCGAGTTTCTTAGGCCCAGGGTACGAACCACACCCAAGAAACAGACGACCCCATCTCAAGCACTTGCTATCTTGCCTCAGTATCACATGCTTAAAATGCCGGAAGACCTTATCATGCTGATCAAGGGAAGCCAAGATACCCCCTCCAAAAGGAAAAGAGATCTCTTCCCTGTACTTTTGTCTGAACAAGAGTCAGGTGAATCTGATGCATCTGAATATGAAGACATGCAACCCCTCTCCACTTATGAGGATTCCAATGCACAGGAGTCCATTCCTTCAGCCTCTTCCCCCAGAGGATTTTTCCTTTGGGGGAACCCTGCATAGCTTAAGGGAACATTTCCAATGGGAGAGTCAGTTCTACCCTCAGTCTAAAAAGAGACTCATGGAATTCCTAGATCTTCCACAACACAGATCCTTGGCCATCCCCCCAGTCCTGGATGTTGTGGAGGATGTTTTCCTCGAATCCAGCTTGACTCCTGATGCCCTTCCTCCTGCTCTCAGAAAACCAGACTGGTACTAAAGCGTCCCTGACTCTCAAATATATTTTTAAAAATCCTACAGTTGACCCTGAGGTAATTTCTCAAAGGCCTAAAGGGATAAAAGCAACCTCTGCTAAGAATCCCACCCCCTTAGACAGGGATTCCCGAGCATTGGACAGATGGGGTAAAAAAGTATACACCTCCGCTACTCTTGCTATCAGGGCACTAAATTGTCAGTTCCATATGCTGAAATTTCAGTAACATACCTTGGAACTCCTTAAACAAAAAATGTCTTCCTTTCCTACTTGGGCAGAATCTAAAGATTTACAAGAGTTAATGCATTCTGCAAGTCAAGTAACTAAACACACTTTGCACTGTGGTTTGACGCCCTAGAAGCTTCTTGCAGGGCAGCAGTCACTAGAACTGCCATTAGAAGGCATGCATGGTTTAAGGAACAGCCCCTGCCAGACCATGTCAAATCTAAATTGTTGGATGCCCCCTTACAACAAAGATAACTTATTTGGCACTAAGGCAGAAGAGGTCTTAAAAATTAGGAAGAAAAAGCAAAATCTATGCAAACAGTTAAGGATTTCTTGCAGGGCAGCCCCCTAGGTTCAGCAGGCATTGTCCCTCTAAACACTGGTCCTTTCCTGCTCCCAGTAAACCAGCCCAGCCTAGGCCCTGTGGAAACAACCCCCCCCCCCCAAGGACAACAGCCACAGGGAATGCAGAGATCTAAGGAGTGGACTACCTCCACTTCGAAACCAGGGAGTTCTAAGCCACCCCTTATGGTAAGAACTCATAATGACTTGCCTCCTCCACCCCCTCCCTCTGCCCACCTTTACTTACCCCTAGGAGGAAACTCTCCTTTCACTCAAGCACCTGGGCCACCATTACCAAGGACCACTGGGTTCTGAACATTGTGTCTCAGGGATACAAATTTTCCTTCTACACCCTTCAACCCCAAAAGAGTTCCCAGATCTACCACCAAACCAGTGGGCAGAGTCTCAAAAGTAAATCCTTTCCTTGCTCTCTATGAGGGCAGTAGAGCACCTTCCTGCAGAACAGATAGGCCGGCCTATTTCTGGTGCCCAGAAAAGAGGGCACCTGGCGCCCCATCCTCGATCTAGCCATTCTAAACACCTTCCTGGTAATCCCAAAATTCAAAATGCTCACCCTCCAGCAGCTGCTACCCATGCTCTCCAAAGACGCTTGGCTAGCCACCCTAGATCTAAAAGAGGCCTACCTCCACATTCCTATTAGGGGATCATGCAGGAAATATCTCCGCTTCAGGACAGGATCTCAACACTTTCAGTTCTCTACTGCTCCCAGAGTTTTCACAAAATGTCTGGCTCTGGCCATTGCCTTTTGCAGACCAAAGAAATATTCAGATTTACCCATACGTAGATGACTGCCTTATTCAGGCAGACAGCCAGGAAAAGCTGCTCAAACACCTGGCCTTTGTAAAGACCCTACTAACCTCCCTAGGGTACACAATCAATGAAAAGAAATCCAAACAAGTGCCCACCCAAAGGATAATCTTCCTGGGAGCAAATCTGGACACAGCATCCCAGATGGCATACCTTACACCAGAAAAACATTTTCCTGACTGTCTACTTCTCTCAACTAGCAACCAGGCCCCAGCTGTCTGCAAGGAAGATACTGCAAGCTCTGGGGTTCATGGCATCTTGCATACTACTCATTCCATATGCCAGACTGCATATGAGGAAACTTCAGTGGTACCTAAAGAGCCTTTGGTGTCAACACTCTCAAGACCTAGAAACTCTTCTACCTATAATTCCTTGCCTCAGAAAAGATTTTCTTTGGTGGGCAATAGCATGCTCCCACAACAAGGAACTGCCTTTCTCCCCACCTCCCACCACCAAGACTCTCACCACAGACATATCAGACTATGCTTGGGGTTCACACCTGGGCGGCAGGTGCATACAGGGCTGATGGAGCCCACAGCAAATCCCTCTGCACATCAGTCAAAAAGAGATGATGGCTGTGCAGCACGCCTTTATAGCTTTCAAGCCCATTCTCTCTCCAGGGGCTCTCCTGATCAAAACAGACACCACTGTGTTGGTACATCAACAAGCAGGGAGGGACTCACTCCTACCCTCTATGCAGGTTGGCCGTGACCCTTTGGCACACAGCCTCTGCCATGCAACTACACCTGTTGGCACAATTCCTACCAGGCTCCCTCAACTTTCCTGCAGGCCAATTAAGCAGAAATCTTCTGGACCCACACGAGTGACAACTCAAAAGAAGTACCTTCACCCTAATAATTCAGAAGTAGGGAACCCCAAGAGTCGACCTTTTTGCCTCCCACACCAACCATCAACTCAGCAAATTCTGCACCAGGGAGTATCACTGTATGGCTTGGAAAGTGGTTGCCCTGTACTTCCCCTGGGTCAATCTATCAGTCTAGGCCTTTCCTCCCCTACCTCTCATCCCCAGGGTACTGCTCAAAATAAGGGAGGAAAAACCAAGGACCATTCTTATAGCTCCAGACTGCCCTGGCAACACTGGTACCCCTTGCTACGCAGCCTGACCCCGCTGCCTCCACGGCATCTTCCTAAGTTTCCAAATTTCCTGACCCAGAGGGAAGGGGAATTCATGCATCCCTAATTGCAGACAGTCAGTTTGGCAACTTGGCTTATTCCCTAACCCAAAACCAATCTGCCAACCTCAGTAAACAGGTTCTGGATGCTGTCCGTGAGGCCAGATGCCCTAGCACCAGAAAGTCTTATGCTGATAAATGGAAAAAGTTCTGCACCTGGATCCAGGCTAAGGGAGCCAATACGGCACAGCCCTCCCTCTCTCTCATCCTGGATTAGATGTTCTTCATGTCTCACTGTTGTAGACATTACATTTGGGGTAATCTTCTGGCAGGTTGTCTCAGTCGGCCTGAATAACAAAGTCTTGGGTCCTGTGTCGGTTGCTGTCTCTTCCATGACGTCAGATCATCAGAGGTATAAAACATGAGTCAAACGCCATTTTATTCAGTCTTTCTTGCCGTGCAGTGCCCGAAGCAGAAGCAGTTCGCAAGTGCCGGTCAGCCGACTCTTGAAATTTTCACATTCGAGTTTCAGAACTGAAGTCTTCAATTAAAGCTAATTACCCCGTTGGGGAAACTTTTTCTTGCTCCTTACCGATGTCAGTAAAAGTTAATAATTGCATTACTTGTGGGAAGCAAATACCTCATAAGGATTTTCATTTGTACTGTATTCCTTGCCCAGGCCCAGATCATAACGTGCTTTGCTGTCGGTTTTGTGCTAGATTTAACCAACGCACTATTAAGCGTCGGTATAGTTTTGCTTCAAAATATTTTGGATCCAGATTTAATTACCATGAAATGTTATCAGATAGCAATCCGACTACCGGAGTTCACAAAAAACGCAAAGAAAAAGACAGAGACAGACCGTCAAGGTCCAAAACCAACGACGAAGCATCTCTTAAGCCAGTTGCCGGTTCGCCAGTACTCAGTGAGGAGCTTTCCCTGATACCCGCTACTTTTGTGTTGCAGGCCTCTACCGAGATCCATGCAGACTCCGGTATGCCACGAGATTCTCAGAGTACTGAACCCGTGGATGTCTCTCCCTTGGATAGGTCCAGAGCCGCTGAGCAGGCACCGGCTTCTGAGGGTGTTTTCAGGCCTCAACATTTTTATATAAAACAGACACCAGCTTCAAAAACAAAATCAAAAACAACTTCTAAGTCTAAAAAACTGACGCATGAGCCACGTGCTCAGGCCCCTATGCCTAAAAAAACAGATGATCAAAATGGCTGAGGACTTAATTATCTTGATCAGGGGTTCCCAACCCCCACCCCCACACACACACACACACACACACACACACACACACTAAGAGGCCTAGGAAAGACACTGATTATAAATCTTCAGATCAGGTTTCTATTTCTTTTGATTCCTCTTCTGATCAGGAATTTTCTGTCCCACCCTATGAGGATTCAGATGCAGAAGAATCCATCCCATCTGCATCTTCTCCTGAGGATTATTCTTTTGGAGAAACCTTGCATACTTTAAGGGAACATTTTCATTGGGAGAGTCAGTATTTCTCCGAATCAAAAAAGAGGCTTAGGGATTTCCTTCTTCCTCAGTATAGGCCTTTGGCTATATCTCCTGTATTATGATGATGTGTTTTCGGAATCAAGCATGGCTCCTGATTCCCTACCTCCGGCTCCTAGTAAGCCAGACAGATGTTACAGGGTTCCTGACTCTCAAAAATCCTGCTGCTGATCCTGAAACTATCTCACAGGGTCCCAAAGGTGTAAAGGCCTCTACAGCCAAAAATCCTACCTCCTCTGATAGAGATTCCAGGGCACTGGATAGATGGGAAAAGAAGGTTTATACGTCTGCAACCTTGGCAATTAGGGCTTTAAACTGCCAGTTTCATATGCTTAAATATCAACCGCATGTTATGGGCCTATTGAAACAGAAAATTATGTTGATTTCTGATTGTGTGGAAAGTAAAGAATTACAGGAATTATTACATGCAGCAGAACAGGTTGGAAAGCATACTTTGCAATGTGGTTTTGATTCTTTGGAGGCCTCTTGCAGGGCCGCAGTAACTGGATCTGTGATTAGAAGGCATGCCTGGCTCAAGGAGCAAAATCTGCCTGATCATGTTAAAGCTAAATTTTTGGATGCCCCTTTACTGCATGATACTCTGGTAATAAGGCAGAAGAGGTTTTAAAGAAAATGGAAGACAAAGCTAAATCTATGCAAACTGTAAAAGATTTCTTACAAGTGCAGCCTCCCAGATTCAGTAGGCACTGGCCTACTAAAATGTGGTCCTTTCCTGTGTCCAGCAGAGCCTCTCAAGGCAAATCCAGGCGTTCAAAAGGCTGTAGATACCAATCACAGGGTTCTTACAGGTCAAAGCAATGGGGTGCCTCCACCTCCAAATCTGGAGGAAACTAAGCACAACCCTACAGTAAGCAGTCTCAGTGACTTCCCTTTACCATCGCCAAGCACTTATCTTTTGGCAGCCCCCTTGGGGGGGGGAATTAGCACTTCATGCTCAAAATTGGCAGTTAATTACCCAGGACCAGTGGGTATTAAACATAGTATCCCAGGGGTACAGATTTCATTTCCATACTTTGCCATTTCCAAACAGTTGGCCAGATGTGCCACAAAATCAATGGGCAGAGGATCAGAAACAAGTTACGTCCCTCATGGATATGGGGGCTATTCAACCAGTACCAGAACAGGAAAAAGGACAAGGTTTTTATTCAAGACTGTTCCTGGTACCCAGAAAAGACAATGCCTGGCGTCCAGTACTGGACTTATCAATATTGAACACGATGTCCTTCGTGGATGCATCTGCAGTCATAACAAATGGGTTGTCCTGTCGTCAGGCAGCCCTTCGGTCGGCCGGATTCCAAAGTCTGGGTCCGGCTTCGGCTGATGTCGCACTTCACCCGACGTCATCTCTGCTGGTCTTCGGGTATAAAGGCATCAGCCGACGCCATTTTCCTCAGTCTTTCTTGCCGCGTGGCACCCGAAGCAGAAGCTTTTCGTAAGTGCCGGTCGGTCAGATCCAGAGATTACTACTACCGAATACTACTCAAGACTTCTAAAAGCTAAGTACCCCGTTGGGGACTCTTTCTTGCCTCAGCCGATGTCAGAAAAAGTCAATAACTGTTTAACTTGTGGGAAACAAATACCTCATAAAGATTTCCACTCTTACTGTCTGCCTTGCTTAGGCCCAGACCACGACGTAGCAGCCTGTTCGGCCTGTGCTTCCTTCAACCGACGAACGCTTAGGCGTCGGTCGGAGTTTGCTGAACAATTTTTCGCTCAGATTTTGCGTACATTATGCCGCCGGATCCTCCGACTACCCAAATTGTTAAAAACGCAAAGAAAAAGACCGACACTCGCGGTCCGCGGTTTCGGCCGAAACCACGGTTAAGCAAGCCGCGAGTGTCTCTGTTTCGGCCGAAACCGAGAAAAACGGTCAATCTTCAGCCGAATCCATGACTACTACTGAGGCTCCTGCTACCTTAGTTGAATCGGCCCCAGAAATTTTGCCTACAACTGTGGTTCCTAGTGATTTATCAGACACCATCCCTTTGGATGTCTCTACCCCAGCACGTGGTGCTGCTAGGCCTCCTGCAGCCATGTCTATTAAGGCCTTTGCCAGGGCTAAAGCAGCCAAATCTGCTAAATCAGTGCCTGTTAAGCCCCCCTCACACAGGCCCACTATAAGTTCACAAATGCTTACTCTGGCAGAAGATTTAATATCCTTAATTAGGGGATCCCAATCTCACCCAGACAGGGCCTCTCAGCCCCCAGAAAAGAGACCTAGAGCAGAGCCCCCCGAGCCAGTGTCCTCTGATGATTCTGCGGATGACTCAGACATTACAGACCAGCCAGAGGCTCCTTTTTCTACTTATGAAGATTCCGATGCTGAAGAATCCATTCCAGCTCCCTCTCCACCAGAGGAATTTACCTTTGGGGAAACCTTACATGCCATGAGAGAACAATTCCAATGGCAGGGACAAGATTTCTCAGATTCAAGAAAAAGGCTTAGGACTTTTCTGCACTTACCACAACATAGGCCCTTAGCTATACCTCCTGTACTGCCTGTTGTGGATGATGCATTTAATGATGTTTGCACTGCTCCTGATTCTTTACCTCCAGCCCCTGCCAAACCAGATAGATTTTACAGGGTGCCAGACACTCATCACCACCTATACAAGGCCCCACTTGCAGATCCGAAACTATATCGCAGGGGCCTAAGGCAGTAGCCTCGACCACAGCAAAAAACCCTACTCCTTCTGAAAGGGAATCCAGGTCCTTAGAGAGATGGGGGAAAAAAGTTTACACCTCTGCTCCTCTCTCAGCTAGAGCTTTAAACTGTCAGTTTCATATGATCCAATACCAAGAGTTTATGCTTGATCAGTTAACTAAAAAACTGTCCTCTGATGAATCCTTAGATAAGAAATATGTATTAGAAATGGTGAATAACATCCAACAGGTTAGTAACCATTCCTTAAAATGTGGCTATGATGCACTGGAGGCTTCATTTAGATCAGCCATGACTGGCACAGTGATAAGAAGGCATGCATGGTTGAAAGAACAGGTCTTACCGGATCATGTTAAAGCAAAGCTGTTAGATGTCCTATGGATAAGGCCAGTCTATTTGGTACACCTGCCCAGCAAGTAATGAAGAAAATGGAAGAAAAGGCAAAATCTGTACAAACAGTTAAAGATTTCTTACAGGTTCAGCCCCCAAGGTTTAGCAGGAACTGGCCTGCCAAAAATTGGTCCTTTCCAGACTCCACAAAATCCCAAAGGGGCAGGAATAGACGCTCTAGAGGCAGAAATCAATCCAGAGGAGGTGCTTACAGAGGACGACAGTGGCAAGGCAATAACCGAGGCACAGACACAACCACTGCCACGGCAACAGGACAATCACAGTGACTTGGCTCTGACACCGCCTACCAGGGAGCAAATAGCAGCACCTTTAGGTGGAAAGTTAGCCTTATTTTCAAAAATTGGCACTATATCACAAAAGACAAGTGGATTTTGCAAACCATAGACCAAGGCTACGGTTCCACTTCCACACCTTACCAGTAAAAGAGGAATGCCAAACCTACCTCCAAATCAAAAATAGAAGCTCTACAGCAGATAGCAAATTAACAAAGATGAGAGCTGTGGAAAGAGTACCAATAACAGAACAGGGCAAAGGATTCTACTCCAGACTCTTCCTAGTACCAAGAAAAGAGAAAAGTTGGAGACCTATTCTCGACCTGTCCGTCTTAAACACATACATCATTGTCCCAAAATTCAAAATGCTGACCCTACAGCAACTTCTTCCCATGCTGGGCAAGGAGTGTTGGCTGGTAACTCTAGATCTCAAGGAGGCATACCTGCACGTCCCCATTCGACCAAATTGCAGAAGATACCTCAGATTTCTTGCAGGATCAGAGCATTATCAATTCTCAGCATTGCCCTTTGGCTTATCTACTGCGCCCAGAGTATTCACAAAATGCCTGGCATCAGTAATCGCTCACTGCAGACTACAGGGAATCCAAATTTATCCATACCTGGATGACTGCCTGTTACAAGCGGACAACAAAAGCAAGCTGACAACAGATTTACAAAGGGTCATTTACTTGCTACAAGCCCTGGGATACACAGTCAATTTACAAAAGGCAAGGCTGATACCATCCCAAACAAGAACATTCTTGGGCGAATTGGACACAGTAAAACAAATGGCATTCCTAACTGCAGAAAACAAAAGAACTCCCTCTTTACTTCTTGGCATTAACAAAGCAGAACAAACTAACAGCAAGAAAAGTTCTGCAGGCCTTGGGCTTCATGGCATCATGCATAATCTTGGTCCCACATGCCAGACTGCATATGAGAAAGCTACAGTGGTACCTAAAGAATTTATGGTCTCAGCACAGGCACAGCTTAGAAACAGAAATCCCACTAATCCCATGCCTAAAACAGGAGTTCCTATGGTGGGCTCAAGCATGCCAGTCAAACCCAGGCTTACCCTTCCACAACTTTCGAGCAAGCCAAACCATCACAACGGACGCCTCAGACCTAGGATTGGGGGCGCACATGCTGGACAAATGCATACAAGGATTGTGGACTCAAGACCAGCTGCACCTGCACATAAACCAAAAAGAAATGCTGGCAATAAAACTGGCAATCCAAAAATTCAGACCATTCCTCAAAGAAGGCCATTTGATGATAAGGACAGACAACACCACAGTCATGTGGTACATCAACAAACGGAGGCACTCATTCATACCCCCTATGCAGAATGACTTTGGACCTTTGGAATCTGGCTCTCAGCTACAACATCCAGTTACAGGCAATATTTGTGCCGGGAAAAGAGAACACCCTAGCAGACATGTTAAGCAGAACCACCTCGGATGCTCACGAATGGATGCTACACCCGGACATCTTCAAGGCCATCACAAAGAAATGGGGAATGCCACAAATAGATCTATTCGCATCCCCACTCAATCACCAGCTCAAAAAATTCTGCACAAGGACATTCCACCCACTTGCATGGAAGGTGGACTCTATCCTTCAGCTGGAAAGGCCTGACAGCATATGCATTTCCACCTCTTCCTTTGATGCACAAGGTACTACTGAAAATCAAAGAGGAACGTCCAAGGATAATCCTGATAGCTCCGAATTGGCCAAGACAACACTGGTACCCATTGCTGAGGAGCATGTCTCGGGAGAGAATGTGGTCAATACCCCTGATGCCTTTGATGTTAACTCAGAACAGCTACAACATCATGCATCCAAACCTAAAAACCTTGCAACTGACTGCCTGGAACATCACATAGCAGCAACTAACCCAGACCTTTCCCAAAGGGTTAAAGACATTATCATTGAAGCCCGCAGACCTTCAACAAGAAGGAACTATGCAGGAAAATGGAAAAGGTTTGTCATTTGGAGTACTGAAAGAGGAAAAGATGTGTCGAACATAGATATTGCTAACATTCTGGAGTACTTGGCAGAGCTTCTACATTCAGGCCTGTCCTATTCCTCCATCAAGATACATGCATCAGCTATTTCAGCAGAATACAGCTTCGATCCACCTGTCTTTTCGCATCCTCTACTCAGGCAGTTCCTCAGAGGGATCAAGAATGTAAAACCTCCTAGGAAACCACCATTACCAGCATGGGACTTCAACTTTGTGCTAGAAAAGTTGACACTCCCTCCGTTTGAACCAGCAGCAACAGCAGATCTGCAACACCTGTCATGGAAAACTGCTTTCCTACTGGCAATTACCTCAGCAAGGAGGGTTTCGGAACTACAGGCCTTAATGGCAGTGCAACCCTTCCTAATCTTCCATCAAGATAGGGTGTCCATGAGAACTAATCCTACATTTATGCCTAAGGTGGTATCCAGAGTGTCTTTAAACCAGGCAATCCACCTACCTACCTTCTTTCCCAATCCACAGAACAGGGGGGAAAGACTGCTGCATACCTTGGATGTACATAGGCAGTTATGCTACTACCTGGACAGAACCAAAAGTAACAGAAAAACTGACCAGCTTTTAGTAGCCTATGCAACAGGAAGGGAAGGAAAAGCAATTTCCAAACAGACAATCTCCAAATGGATAGGAAATTGCATAAGATTCTGTTACTCCTACCATGGAAAACCAATTCCACAGAACATAAGACCTCATTCTACAAGGGCTACAGCCACTACCACAGCTTTCTTACGAGGAGTGGCAACCAAGGACATTATTGAGGCGGCTACTTGGACCTCCGTGCATACATTTGCCAAGCATTATAATTTACCTCTATACTCTAGATCCCGAGCAGGGTTTGCCACTGCTGTACTGCAAGGGATCCTAACTACACCATAATTTTTCTTCCTCCACCCTAGTTTGGCTATGGTATTCTACCCATTTGTTATGACTGCAGATGCATCCATGAAGGACATAGTACAGTTTTGTACCTACCATAAATGTAGATGTCCGAACTGGATAGCATCTGCAGTCAGGATTACCCACCCTCCTTCCCCTCTGTGGTACTCCTAGGGTATTTACCCTCCTAATAGCTAGCTGGGGGGGGGGTCTCTTATGGTGTATTTATTTGTATATATGTACATACATGCTTATTTTTTGTGTTTGCCTTCTACTTTTTTTGGAAACATTGGCATTTATCCAAAATTTAGCCTGCCAAGAGGGCAACTGGCATCTGGGGCAAGAAACACTGAGGAAAATGGCGTCGGCTGATGCCTTTATACCCGAAGACCAGCAGAGATGACGTCGGGTGAAGTGCGACATCAGCCGAAGCTGGACCCAGACTTTGGAATCCGGCCAACCGAAGGGCTGCCTGACGACAGGACAACCCATTTGTTATGACTGTAGATGCTATCCAGTTCGGACATCTACATTTATGGTAGGTACAAAACTGTACTTTCCTGGACATTCCAAAATTCAAAGTGCTGACTTTACAACAGCTACTGCCTATGCTGGGCAGGAACGCTTGGTTAGCGACTCTAGACTTAAAAGAGGCATACCTGCATATCCCATTAAGGGAATTGTGCAGAAGATACCTCCACTTCAAGGCAGGTTTTATGTATTACCAATTCTCTGCACTACCCTTTGGCTTATCTACTGCGCCCAGGGTCTTTACAAAGTGCCTGGCACCAGTAATTGCATTTTGCAGACAAAGAAGCATACAAATCTATCCTTATCTGGACGACTGTCTCATTCAAGCAGAAAACAAGGACATTCTTCTTCAACATCTGGTGTTTGTAAATAGGCTTCTAACATGTCTAGGGTACGCAATAAACGAAAAGAAATCACAACTGGTACCCTCTCAAAAAATTACATTCCTGGATGCAAGCTTGAATATAACTTCCCAGATGGCTTACCTTACACCAGACAAACAAAGGCAACTGTCTATATACCTCAAACAGATGGCAACAAAAACCCAGTTATCTGCAAGACGAATTCTGCAGGCTTTAGGGTTTATGGCATCCTGCATTCTACTAATTCCATATGCAAGACTGAATATGAGGAAACTTCAATGGTACCTAAAAAGTTTATGGAGTCAACATTGTCACAGTCTGGAAACAATGATTCCTCTCATTCCCTGCCTACAACAGGAGTTTCTTTGGTGGGCAGAGACATGCCACCAAAACAAGGGACTGTCATTCACTCTACCCCCTACCACCCAAACCCTAACTACAGACTCATCAGACTATGCTTGGGGGGCCCACCTGGCGGGGAGATGCATTCAGGGCATATGGAGCCTAAAACAAATGCATCTACATATCAACCAGAAAGAAATGCTAGCTGTTCAGAATGCCCAGACAGCCTTCAAGGATTTACTTCATCCAGACATAAAGACAGACAACACCACGGTTATGTGGTACATAAGCAGGGGGGTACACATTTCTACCCCCTTTGCAGACTAGCCATGGCATTGTGGAAAAAATACTCTGACAGACGACCTAAGCAGAAATCTTATGGACCCGCACGAGTGGAAACTGGATCCACAAGTCTTCAGCATGGTAACACAGAAATGGGGGAGCCCAGACATAGATCTATTTGCCTCCCCCCAAAATTATCAACTGGACAAATTTTGCACAAGGACTTATCACAGACGAGCATGGAAAGTGGATGCCGTATCCTTCAGTTGGAAAAACCTATCAGTCTACACCCCCCCCCCTCTGCCTCTTCTCTTCAAGGTCTTACTAAAGGTCAGACAGGAAAAACCAAAAAGATTCTAATTGCTCCGGACTGGCCTCACCAGCACTGGTACCCAATTCTGAGGAATATGTCTCAACTCCCTCCTTGGAACTTGCCTCAAATACCTCATCTACTGTCTCAGCAGAACAATCAAATTCTGCACACTCTGCTCCAAACTCTGAACCTTGCAGCATGGCTGATCATGTAATTATTCAAACAACACCTCTCAGTAAATCTGTTATGGATGTCATTTCGGAAGCCAGAAGGCCTAGTACTAGAAAATCTTATGCTGATAAATGGAAGAGATTCTGTGCTTGGAACCAAGCACAAGGAACGGACACAGCAAAACCAAATATCCCTCAGATTTTACAATACTTGAATGAGATGCTTGACAAGGGCCTATCCTTCTCTTCAATAAAAATCCATGCCTCTGCCATCTCAGCTCATTACAACACGGAGCCTCTCATCGTTTCTCATCCTCTGCTAAAAGAGTATCTTAGAGGGGCCCCAGAAGATCAACATCTCATGCATGGGACCTCAATTTTTGTGCTGGAAAAACTCACCCTGCCTCCTTTTGAACCAGCAGCTACTGCAGATATAAAGTTTTTATCTTGGAAAACAGCTTTCCTTTTGGCAATCACTTCAGCAAGAAGGGTTTCAGAACTACAGGCTCTCATGGCTGTGGAGCCTTTTATTACATTTTACCCGGACAGCGTGTCCCTCAGGACCAATCCTTCCTTTATGCCTAAGGTGGTATCCAGTGTGGCTCTTAACCAAACTAATCACCTGCCAACTTTTTACCCAAATCCGCAGAACAAGGGGGAGCAGATTCTGCATTCATTGGACGTGCACAGACAACTAAGATTCTACTTAAACAGGACCAAATCTCTAAGAAAGTCTGAGCAACTACTGGTGGCATTTGCTTCAGGATCAGAGGGGAAGGCTACATCAAAGCAGACTACTACTAAGTGGATAAGCCACTGCATTCGTTTCTGCTACATGCATCATGGTAAACCTGTACCCAAGGGAATCAGGTCACATTCCACCAGAGCTGCTTCTACCTCAGCAACCTTTCTCAGAGGGGTTTCAACCAAAGACATTCTAGAGGCTGCTACTTGGAGCTCTGTTCATACCTTCACAAAGAATTATCATTTGCCTCTCTTCTCTAAATCCAGGGCAGGCTTTGTCACTGCAGTTCTGCAGGGCCTTATAGCCACTCCTAATGCTATTTAGTTCCATCCTCCCATCCATAGCTTTGGGATTCTACCCAAATGTAATGACTGCAGCAGTGAAACACGAAGAACATAGCACAGTTGTGTACACTTACCATAAATGTAGATGTTCGAGTGTATTCACTGTTGCAGTCCGGGTTACCCACCCGCCATCCCCCTTTTCTATAACTTCTTTTTCCTTCACTGTACTCTAAAGCCTTTGTGGTGTATTTGCTTTTAGATGAAGGTAAAGTTTATGTTGCTAAAAGTGCATTTTCATATATTGCTGTTCTATAAATATTTGCTCCCCATTTGTGGGGCTCCTGACATCTGGGTCAAGAAAAACTGAATACAATAGCGTCGGCTGCATGTTTTATTACCCCCGATGACCTGACGTCATGGAAGAGGAGATGGCACCCGACGCAGGACCCAATACTTTGTTATTCAGGCCGACTGAGGGCAACCTGCCAGCAGATTACCCCAAATGTAATGACTGCAACAGTGAATACACTCTAACATCTACATTTATGGTAAGTGTACACAACTGTCCTTTAGCTGACCAACTACACAGTGGCCTTTTTCTCCTCTATAAAAATTCATGCCGCTGCTATTTCTGCTCATTTTCCCACTGAACAGCCCCTTTTCTCACACCCTTTGATCAAACAGTTCCTAAGAGGGGATAGCAACTTGAGGCCACCCAGAAGGGCACCAACACCAGCTTGGGACCTTAACTTTGTATTGGAAAAGCTCACCCTGCCCCCTTTCGAACCAGCTTCTTCTGCATAGCTAAAATTTCTCTCCTTGAAGACAGCATTCCATTTTGGCCATCACTTCAGCCAGAAGAGTCTCTGAGCTGCAAGCACTCGGCTGTGTAATCCTTCATCATCTTCCATGCAGACAAGGTATCCCTCAGAACTAACCCATCCTTCATACCCAAGGTGGTGTCCAGTGTGGCTCGCAACCAATCCATTAATTTGCCCACCTTTTTTCCTAATCCCCAGAACAAGGAGGAAAGGATTCTGCACTCTCTAGATGTGCACAGACAGCTCATATTCTATCTAGACAGGACTAAATACTTCAGAAAGTCTGATCAATTGCTGGTTAGCTTTGCTAAAGAGGCAGAAGGCAAAGCCATCTCCAAACAAACCATTTCCAAATGGATAGCACGCTGCATCCATTTCTGCTACAAACAGCATGGAAAGCCTCCCCACAAGGGGTCAGGACACACTCCACCAGAGCAGCCTCCACCTCTGCAACTTTCCTCAGAGGAGCCCCCACGAGGGACATCCTGGATGCTTCCACCTGTACATCTGTTCAATTTTACCAAGCATTACCACGTGCTTCTCTTCTCCAAATCTAGAGCAGGGTTTGCCTCTGCAGTCTTGCAGGGCATCCTAGCCAGCCCCTATTTTTCTTGACTGCCTCCACCCATTTCGTCAGCTTTGGGAATCAACCCAAATGTGATTACTGCAGCAGTGGAACACTGAGAACATAGTACAGTTGTGCACACTTACCATAAATGTAGATGTTAGAGTGTATTCACTGTTGTAGTTCTAGATGTCCTTCATGGATGCATCTGCAGTCATAACAACTGGGTTGTCCTGTTGTCAGGCAGCCCTTCGGTCGGCCGGATTCCAAAGTCCGGGTCCGGCTTCGGCTGATGTCGCACTTCACCCGACGTCATCTCTGCTGGTCTTTGGGTATGAAGGCATCAGCCGACGCCATTTTCCTCAGTCTTTCTTGCCGCGTGGCGCCCGAAGCAGAAGCTGTTCGCAAGTGCCGGTCGGTCAGATCCAGAGATTACTACTACCGAATACTACTCAAGACTTCTAAAAGCTAAGTACCCGTGGGGACTCTTTCTTGCCTCAGCCGATGTCAGAAAAAGTCAATAACTGTTTAACTTGTGGGAAACAAATACCTCATAAAGATTTCCACTCTTACTGTTTACCTTGTTTAGGCCCAGACCACGACGTAGCAGCCTGTTCGGCCTGTGCTTCATTCAACCGGAACGCTTAGGCGCCGGTCGGAGTTTGCGGAACAGTTTTCGGCTCAGACTTTGCGTACATTATGCCGCCGGATCCTCCGACTACCCAAATTGTTAAAACGCAAAGAAAAGACCGACATTCGCGGTCCGCGGTTTCGGCCGAAACCATGGTTAAGCAAACATGAGTGTCTCGGTTTCGCGAAACCGAGAAAACTGATCAAAGTACAGCTGAATCAATGACTACTACTGAGGTTCCTGCTACCTTACTTGAATCGGCCTCAGAAATTTTACCTACAACAGTGGTTACTAGTGACTTATCAGACACCATCCCTTTGGATGTCTCTACCCCAGCACGTGGTGCTGCTAGGCCTCCTGCAGCCATGTCTATTAAGGCCTTTGCCAGGGCTAAAGCAGCCAAATCTACTAAATCAGTGCCTGTTAAACCCCCTCAACTAGGCCCACTTCTTGTTCACAAATGCTTACTCTGGCAGAAGATTTAATATCTTTAATTAGGGGATCTCAATCTCACCCAGACAGGGCCTCTCAGCCCCCAGAAAAGAGACCTAGAGCAGAGCCCCGAGCCTGTGTCCTCTGATGATTCTCATGGATGACTCAGATATTACAGACCAGCCAGAGGCTCCTTTCTCCAATTATGAAGACTCAGATGCTGAAGAATCCATTCCAGCTGCTTCTCCTCCAGAAGAATTCTCCTTTGGGGAAACCTTACATGCCATGCGAGAACATTTCCAATGGCAGGAACAGGATTTCTCAGATTCCAGAAAAAGACTTAGGACTTTTCTGCACCTTCCACAACACAGGCCCTTAGCTATACCTCCTGTCCTCTCTGTTGTGGACGATGCATTTAATGATGTCTGCACTGCACCCGATTCCTTACCTCCAGCCCCTGCCAAACCAGATAGATTTTACAGGGTACCAGACACTCATCATCACCTATACAAGGCCCCACTTGCAGACCCCGAAACTATATCCCAGGGGCCTAAGGCAGTAGCCTCGACCACAGCAAAACCCTATTCCTTCTGAAAGGGAAGCCAGGTCTTTAGACAGATGGGGCAAAAAGTTTACACCTCAGCTACTCTCTCAGCTAGAGCTTTAAACTGTCAGTTTCACATGATACAATACCAAGAGTTTATGCTTGATCAGTTAACTAAAAAGCTATCCTCTGATGACTCTATAGATAAGAAATATGTATTAGAAATGGTAAATAACATACAACAGGTTAGTAACCATTCCTTAAAATGTGGCTATGATGCACTGGAGGCTTCATTTAGATCAGCCATGACTGGCACAGTGATAAGAAGACATGCATGGCTGAAGGAACAGGTCTTACCGGATCATGTTAAAGCTAAGTTATTAGATGCTCCTATGGATAAGGCCAGTTTGTTTGGTACACCTGCCCAGCAGGTAATGAAGAAAATGGAAGAAAAGGCAAAATCTGTACAAACGGTTAAAGATTTCTTGCAGGTTCAGCCCCCAAGGTTTAGCAGGAACTGGCCTGCCAAAATTGGTCCTTTCCTGACTCCACAAGATCCCAAAGGGGCAGGAATAGACGCTCCAGAGGCAGAAATCAATCCAGAGGGGTGCCTACAGAGGACGACAGTGGCAAGGTAATAACAGAGGCACAGACACAGCCACTACCACTACAACAGCACAATCACAGTGACTTGATTCTAACTCCGCCTACCAGGGAACAAATAGCAGCACCATTAGGCGGAAAATTAACCTTATTTTCAAGAACTGGCACTATATCACAAAAGACAAGTGGATTTTGCAGACCATAGACCAAGGTTACCGGTTCCACTTCCACACTTTACCAGTCAAAGAGGAATGCCAAACCTGCCTCCAAATCAAAAACAGAAGCTCTACAGCAGATAATGCAATTAACAAAGATGAGAGCTGTGGAAAGAGTACCAATAACAGAACAAGGCAAAGGATTCTACTCCAGACTATTCCTAGTTCCAAGAAAGGAAAAAGTTGGAGACCTATTCTCGACCTGTCCACCTTAAATACATACATCATTGTCCCAAAATTCAAAATGCTGACCCTACAGCAACTTCTTCCCATGCTGGGCAAGGAGTGTTGGCTGGTAACTCTAGATCTCAAGGAGGCATACCTGCACGTCCCCATTCGACCAATTTGCAGAAGATACCTCAGATTTCTTGCAGGATCAGAGCACTATCAATTCTCAGCATTGCCCTTTGGCTTATCTACTGCCCAGAGTATTCACAAAATGCCTGGCATCAGTAATCGCCCACTGCAGACTACTGGGAATCCAAATTTATCCATACCTGGACGACTGCCTGCTACAAGGGGACAACAAAAGCAAGCTGACAACAGATTTACAAAGGGTCATTTACTTGCTACGAGCACTGGGATACACAGTCAATTTACAAAAGTCAAGGCTGATACCATCCCAAACAAGGACATTCTTGGGCTGAATTGGACACAGTAAAACAAATGGCATTCCTAACTGCAGAAAACAAAAAGAACTTCCTCTTTACTTTTGGCACTAACAAGACAGAACAAGCTAACAGCAAGAAAAGTTCTGCAGGCCTTGGGCTTCATGGCATCATGCATAATCTTGGTTCCACATGCCAGACTACATATGAGAAAACTACAGTGGTACCTAAAGAATTTATGGTCCCAACACAGGCACAGCCTAGAAACAGAAATTCCACTAATCCCATGTCTAAAACAGGAGTTCCTATGGTGGGCTCAAGCATGCCAGTCAAACCCAGGCCTACCCTTTCACAACTATCAAGCAAGCCAAACCATCACAACAGACGCCTCAGACCTAGGATGGGGGCTCACATGCTGGACAAATGCGCAAGGATTGTGGACAGGACCAGCTTCACCTGCACATCAACCTAAAAGAAATGCTGGCAGTAAAACTGGCAATCCAAAATTCAGACCATTTCTCAAAGAAGGCCAATTGATGATAAGGACAGAGAACACCACAGTCATGTGGTACATCAACAAACAGGGAGGCACTCATTCATACCCCCTATGCAGAATGACTTTGGACCTTTGGAACTTGGCACTCAGCTACAACATCCAGTTACAGGCAATATTTGTACCGGGAAAGGAGAATACTCTAGCAGACATGTTAAGCAGAACCACCTCGGATGCTCACGAATGGATGCTACACCCGGACATCTTCAAGACTATCTCAAAGAAATGGGGAATGCCACAGATAGATCTATTCGCTTCCCCTCTCAATCACCAGCTCAAAAAATTCTGCACAAGGACATTCCACCCACTTACATGGAAAGTGGATTCGCTCTCCTTCAGCTGGAAAGGTCTGACAGCATATGCATTCCCACCTCTTCCCTTGATACACAAGGTATTACTAAAAATCAAGGAGGAACGTCCAAGGATAACCCTGATAGCTCCAAACTGGCCAAGACAACACTGGTACCCATTGCTGAGGAGCATGTCTCGGGACAAAATGTGGTCAATACCCCTGATGCCTTTGATGTTAACTCAGAACAACTACAGCATCATGCATCCAAACCTAAAAATGTTGCAACTGACTGCATGGAACATCACATAGCAGCAACTAATCCAGAACTTTCCCAAAGGGTTAAAGACATTATCCTTGAAACCCGCACACCTTCAACAAGAAGGAACTATGCAGGAAAATGGAAAAGGTTTGTCATTTGGAGTGCTGAAAGAGGAAAAGATGTGTCGAATATAGATATTGCTAACATTCTGGAGTATTTGGCAGAGCTTCTACATACAGGCCTGTCCTATTCCTCCATCAAGATACATGCATCAGCTATTTCAGCAGAATGCAGCTTTGATCCACCTGTCTTTTCACATCCTTTACTCAGGCAGTTCCTCAGAGGGATCAAGAATGTAAAACCTCCTAGGAAACCACCATTGCCAGCTTGGGATTTGAACGTTGTGCTAGAAAAGTTGACACTCGCACCTTTTGAACCAGCAGCAACAGCAGACCTACAGCATATATCGTGGAAAACTGCTTTCTTACTGGCAATAACCTCAGCAAGGAGGGTTTCTGAACTTCAGGCCCTAATGGCAGTACAACCCTTCCTAATCTTCCACCAAGATAGTGTCCATGAGGACTAATCCTACATTTATGCCTAAGGTGGTATCCAGAGTGTCTTTAAACCAGGCAATCCACCTACCTACCTTCTTCCCAACCCACAAAACAGAGGGAAAGAATGCTGCATACCTTGGATGTACATAGACAGCTACGCTACTACCTGGACAGAACAAAAAGTAACAGAAAAACTGACCAGCTTTTTGTAGCCTATGCAACAGGAAGGGAAGGAAAAGCTATTTCCAAACAGACAATCTCCAAATGGATAGGAAATTGCATACGATTCTGTTACTCCTTCCATGGAAAACCAATTCCACAGAACATAAGGCCTCATTCTACAAGGGCAACAGCCACTACCACAGCCTTCTTACGAGGAGTGGCAACCAAGGACATTATTGAGGCGGCTACTTGGACCTCCGTGCATACATTTGCCAAGCATTATAATTTACCTCTGTATTCCAGATCCCGAGCAGGGTTTGCCACTGCTGTACTGCAAGGGATCCTAACCACACCATAATCTATTCTTCCTCCTCCCCTAGTTGGCTATGGTATTCTACCCAGTTGTTATGACTGCAGATGCATCCATGAAGGACATAGTACAGTTTTGTACCTACCATAAATGTAGATGTCCGAACTGGATAGCATCTGCAGTCAGGATTACCCTCACTCCTTCACCTCTGTGGTACACCTAGGGTATTTACCCTCCTAATAGCTAGCTGGTGGGGGGGAGTCTCTTATGGTGTATTTGTTTGTATATATGTACATACATGCTTATTTTTTGTGTTTGCCTTCTATCTTTTTGGAAACATTGGCATTTACCCAAAGTTTAGCCTTCCAAGAGGGCAACTGGCATCTGGGGCAAGAAACACTGAGGAAAATGGCGTTGGCTGATGCCTTTATACCCGAAGACCAGCAGAGATGACGTCGGGTGAAGTGCGACATCAGCCGAAGCCGGACCCGGACTTTGGAATCCGGCCGACCGAAGGGCTGCCTGACGACAGGACAACCCAGTTGTTATGACTGCAGATGCTATCCAGTTCGGACATCTACATTTATGGTAGGTACAAAACTGTACTTTTCCCTCCCTCCATCCACCTTCTTCTCTTTCCTTACAACAGACATATTGGTATTTATTTTCTACTGGTTGGGTTCTTCCACAAGAACCTGGCCTCCTACTTGGGGGCTCCTGACAGGTTAGGGCAAGAAAAACTGATCCAGTGGTGTCGGCTAACTTACTTTATACTACTGACAACCTGACATCATTCCTATAGTGACACCAACCGATGCAGAACTACTAAGCCTCTGGTATTCGGGCCAGCCGAGGGGTTACCCTGGCAGGGATAACCCAAATGTGATGACTGCAACAGTGAATATACTTGAATGTCTACATTTATGGTAAGTGTACATGACTGTACTTTCTCTTTCTGCTGTTCCTCCAGTTTTGCCTGCTTTATTGGATAGTTTCATTTTGGCATCCCAAACTCTCAGCCCCCGGCCCTTAAGAAGCCAGACCACTTTTACAAAGTGCCAGAGGATAGCAAATTTCTTTTTAGGTGTCGATCTGCTGATCCTGTTGTGATCTCTGTGGCTTCGGATTAACCTTCCAGATTATTACCATCTGCTTCACTTCTCCCTTCTGATAAGGAAAGGCTGGGGAAGAAGGTCTATACTACTGCTACCCTAGCTTTCTCTGCTATTATCAGACTCACGTGACCAGATATGCTTTGGCTCTTCTTTTACAGGCCACTCAAGTTATTTCTGATCTTCCTGATTCAGAAGGACAACTAAAGCCTTGTTCTTATTAGGAGCTTCTTCTCAGGTAGCAAGATATTCAATTAAGTATAGTTATGATGCAGCAGAAGCATCTTCTAGGGCAGCTGCATCAGTCTCTGTTTTTGAGAAGGCATTCCTGGTTAAGACCTCAAGCATTAGCGGAGGACATTAAAGCTAAGTTACTGGATGATCCTCTGGATAGTAAAACTTTGCTTGGTTCTGTTGTTGCTGATTTGTTTAAATCTTTGCAGGAGAAAGGTAAGGAGCTTCAGGATTTGAAACACATTTTTGTCTCACCTGTACCCATGTTTCACAGAAATTGTCCTTCCAGCTTTTGTGCAAACTTCCAAGACTGCTTTTGTGCAAAAACAGGTTCGCACTCCTCCATCTAAGACTAAAAAGGGTGGCAGGAGGCCTCCAACACCAAAGACTTCTCAGTCTGCTCCTGCCCAGAAGCAGTGCTTTCCTGACAAGCCAGGCAGTCTGAGACTACCACTCTTACCATAGCCTTATTTATCTTTCCTTTCATCTTTGTCCGTCTCTTCCACGTTGGGGAAACGTTACTCAGGACACATGGGTTCTTTCCATTATTCAAAACGGTTATTTCATGGTCTGGAAATCTCTTTCTCCCTTTATGAGCATTCCTCAGCCTACACGGAAACAGCTGCATTTATTTCCAGAGTCCTTCAAGACTTGTTGAATCAAGGAACAATTTAGGAGGTTCCACCCACCCACAGAGGAATAAAGTTTTATTCAAAAATGTTTCTAGTGCCCAGAAAGGATGGTCCCTGGAGACCAATTTTCGATCTCCCACACCTCAATACCTTACTGAAGTTCCTTCTTTACACATGCTTTCCCTTCAGACTTTATTTCCTTTCATTCTTCCCCAGGCTTTTCTGGCATCTTTGGATATCAATATCAAGGATGCCTACCTTCACATTTCCATTCATCCTGTTTACAGGAAATTTTTAAGTTTCCCTGTTGCTTCCTTTTACATTTTCAGTTCTCTGCTTTGCCCTTTGGCCTTTCTGCTTCCTCAGGGGTATTCACCAAATGCCTAGCACCTGCAATTGCTTTCTGCAGGCTTCAAGGCATCCAAGTTTTCCCTTACTTTGACCTTCTGATTCAGGCGTCTTCCCCAGAGATCTCGCTGCAGAACCTACACTTCATCATTTCCCTTCTGCAAAGCCTAGGGTTTGCCATAAATTTCACAAAATCATCCCTCACCCCTGCTCTGGATCTTGTTTTCCTGGGATGCAGGATACAGACAGACCTTATGCTGGCCTCTCTTCCTCCTCCAAAGGCTCGGTCTCTCATTTCTTTCTTCCAAACTCTTCTCCTTCTACCCTCTGTCACAGCCAGGGAGTTTCTCAGACTTCTGTGATTCTTTACATCAAACATTCCAGTGTTAACACTGTCCAAACCTCACATGAGGAAGTTTCAGTGGTTTCTGAAAACAGTTTGGGTGCAGCATGCACATCCCCTAGAGGCTTTTGTTCCTCTCCTTCCTTGTCTGAAGAAGGAATTCTGACGGTGGATTCAGCAGGTAATCCTGAACCTAGGTCTGCCTCTGCATCCTCCTCTTCCCTCTTAAGAGCTGTCCACGTTGCTTCAGATATAGGTTGGGGAGCAGCTTTCAGCTCCATGAAGGCACAGGGGGTCTGGTCACCTTCCCAAAGAAAGGAGCACATCATCATCAAAGAAATAAGAGTGCTTCTGCTGGCCCTTCAGGCTTTTCATCCTCTTCCTTCCAGGTCCTCTCAAGGTGTTTATAGACAGCACCACAGTCCTCTGGTATGTTAACAAATGGGGGACGAAATTTTATCTTCCTTGCAGCCTAGCTCTCATGGTTTGGGAGCCTGCAGTTCAGTATCATGTCACTCTTCAGGCAGTGTACATCTCCTCCAGTCAAAAGTATGAGGCAGACACTCTGAGCAGGTCCTTGACTTAATCCCACAAATGGATGCTTCACAGGGATGTGTTTCTGGGCATTGTCCACCAGTGGGGTACTCCACAGGTAGATCTATTTGCCTCTCCTCTGAACAGATAACTTCCTCTATTTTGTGCCAGTGCCTCCCCTCTGAACAGATAACTTCCTCTATTTTGTGCCAGAGCCCCAAGTCCTCTGGTTTGGAAGGTGGACCTTTTTCTTGGAAGGGGGTGATGTTCTTTGTGTTTCACTGTTGCATTCATCACATTTGGGTTATCTGTTTGCAGTAGCCCTCAGCCTGATTATCAAAGTCTTGGGTCCTGCATCTGTCGCGGTCTCATCTTCCATGCCGTCAGGGGTATAAAGCATGCAGCCGAGGCCATTACCACAGTCTTTCTTGCATGTGGTACCTGAAGCAGAAGCAGTTCGCAAGTGCCGTTCGGCCGACTCCTGACATTTTCGTTTTCGAGTTTCAGATCTGAAGTCTTCAACTAAGCTAAGTACCCTGTTGGGGATCCTTTTTCTTGCCCTAAACCAATGTCAGTAAAAGTTAACAATTGTATTTCTTGTGGAAAGCAATTACCTCAAAAAGATTTTCATTCGTACTGCATTCCTTGCTTAGGCCCAGACCACGATGTACCTCGCTGTCAGTTTTGTGCCTTATTCAGACCTCGTGCTATTCGTCATCAGTTCATTTACGCATCCAAATATTTTGGTACTCGGTTCAATTATCCAGAAATGGGTTCGGTAAGCCACCCGACTACTGATATTCCGAAAAAAACACAAAGATAGACAGAGACAGACCACATAGGTCCAAACCTGCCGGCAATGCTACTCCTAAGCTAGTCACCAGTTCACCGGTACTCAGTGAGGCACTTTCGCAGCCCCTGATACCCACTACTTCAGATTTGCAGGCCTCTACTGAGACCCGTTCGGAGTCCGGTATGCCACGAGATGCTTTTTCGACTGTGGAACCTACCTCAGATGGGTCCGGAGCCGCTGTACAGGCACCGGCTTCTGAGGGTGTATTCAGGCCTACTGACTTGCATATTAAACCAATGCCATCTTCTTCAAGGCCTAAAATTCGATCTATGCCTAGAAAACTGACGCCCAGACCGCATGGTCAGACCCCTATGCCTAAAAAACAAATGATAAGAATGGCTGAAGACCTTATTACTCTAATCAGGGGAAGTCACCCTTTCCCCCTCTAAGAGACCTAGGACTGATTTTCCTTCTGATTCTTCTGATCAGGATTCTGAAATTTCTGTTTTCTCTGATGACCAGGATTTGCCCTTATCTACCTATGAGGATTCTGATGCAGAGGACTCCATTCCCTCTGTTTCCCCTCCAGAGGATTTCTCTTTTGGTGAAACCTTGCATACTAGAAGCATTTATACTGGGAAAGCCAGGATTATTCTGACTCCAAAAAAAAAGGCTTAGGGAATTCTTACTCCTGCCTCAACCCAGGCCTTTAGCTATCCTTCCTGTACTGGACATTATAGAGGATGCCTTCTCGGAATGTAGCCTGGCCCCTGAAACTTTACCTCCTGCTCCCAGAAAACCTGATAGGTATTACAGGGTACCTGACTCTCACAAGTTCCTCTCTAAAAATCCTACTGCGGATCCTGAGACCATTTCACAGGGACCCAAGGACATTAAGGCTACTACTGCCAAAAATCCCACCCCCTCTGATAGAGATTCCAGGGTGCTGGATAGATGGGGTAAGAAGGTATACACTTCTGCAACTTTGGCCATTAGGGCTTTAAACTGCCAGTTTCATATGTTAAAGTATCAGCAGCATATTATTGGATTGCTTAAACAGAAAATTATGTTGATTCCTGACTGTGCTGAAAGTAAAGAATTACAGGATTTAATGCATTCTGCTGAACAAGTTGGAAAACATACTTTGCAATGTTTTGATTCATTAGAGGCATCTTGCAGGGCTGCTGTCACTGGGTCTGTACTTAGAAGGCATGCTTGGCTTAAAAAGCAATCTTTGCCAGATCATGTTAAAGCTAAATTACTGGATGCTCCCTAAAACTAAGACCGCCTGTTTGGCAACAAAGCAGAAGAAGTACTTAGATGGATGAAAAAGCTAAATCTATGCAAACTGTTAAAGATTTCCTGCAAGTACAACCTCCCAGATTTAGTAGGCATTGGCCCTCTAAGAATAGGTCCTTTCCTGCCTCTTCCAGGCCTTCAGTCCAAACCCACAACCAGCAGAACACTCGGGCGTCAGTCCCAAGGTACTCACAAGCCTAAGCAGTGGGGGGCTCCCACTTCCAAAATAGGGAGTAGTAAGACTTAACCTATGGTGAACTGTCTCAATGACTTAACTTTAAACCTTCATAGGCCTGCTCCACTAACTGTTCCTTTAGGCAGAAAGATTGCCCTGCATGCAAAAAATTGGGAACTCCTTACCCTGGACAAATGGGTTTTAAATATAGTTTTCCAAGGATACAGATTCCACTTTACCAACCCCAAACGGCTGGCCAGACCTTACCCCCAAATCAGTGGGCAGAAGCTTCTCTCTTTTAAACATCAGGGCTATTCAACCTGTTTCAGAAGATGAATGGGGCAAGGTTTCTACTCAGGACTTTTCCTGGTACCCAGAAAAGACTATTTTTAGCGTCCTATCCTGGATCTGTCTATCCTAAACACATTCTTGGTAATCCCAAACTTCAAGATGCTAACTCTTCACTAGCTGCTTCCCATGTTAGGCAAAGATGTGTGGTTGGCAACACTGGATTTAAAGGAAGCCTACCTGCACATCCCAATAAGGGAATCTTGCAGAAGATACCTACGCTTCAGAGAAGGCTACATGCACCATCAGTTCTCTGCACTGCCCTTTGGCTTATCTACTGTGCCCAGGGTATTCACAAAGTGCCTAGCTCCAGTCAATGCATTTTGCAGGCAAAGAAATATTCATATATACCCATACCTGGACGATTGTCTAATTCAGGCAGAAAGCCAGGACATACTATTAAATCATCTGGCATTTGTAAAGAAATTGCTAAGTTCTCTGGTGTACACCATAAACGAAAAGAAATCACATATTGTACCCTGCCAACAAATTGTATTCCTGGGAGCAAGCTTGAATACAACTTCCTAGATGGCCTACCTCATGCCACAGAAGAAAGTTTATTTGACAACCTACTTCAAACTACTGACCACAAAGACCCAGCTATCTGCAAGGAAAATACTGCAAGCCCTGGGGTTCATTGCCTTCTGCATTCTACTAATTCCATATGCAACACTGCATATGAGGAAACTACAGTGGTATCTTAAAAGCCTATGGTGTCAACATTCTCAGGATCTAGAATCAATGATTCCTATCATACCTTGTCTACAGATAGAGTTCCTTTGGTGGGCAGAGGCCTGCCACCAAAACAAAGGACTACCATTCACTCTACCCTCTGCTGCCCAAACCCTAACAGATGCATCAGATTATGCATGGGGGGCTCACTTGGCAGGGCAGTGCATTCAGGGCAAATTGAACCCAAGTCAAATGCACTTGCATATCAATCAAAAAGAAATGTCAGCTATACAGAATGCTCTGACAGCCTTCAAGGACCACATTCTTCCAGGACAATTATTGGCAAAGACAGACAACACCATTGTTATGTGGTACATAAACAAGCAGGGGGAACCCACTCATACCCTCTCTGCAGACTAGCCATGGCTCTGTGGAACACAGCCTTGAGCAACCAGGTGCACCTACGGGCTCATTTCCTGCCAGGAAAGCTAAATACACTGGCAGACGACTTAAGCAGAAATCTCATGGACCCACACGAGTGGAAACTGGACCCAAAGGTATTCAGCATGTTGAGAAACAAATGGGGGCGCCCAGAGGTAGACCTGTTTGCCTCCCCCCAGAACTACTCATTGCACAAATTCTGCACAAGCTTGGAAAGTGAATGCCCTGTCCTTCACCTGGAAAAACGTATCAGTTTATGCCTTTCCCCCTCTGCCTCTCCTCTCCAAGGTACTATTAAAGATCAACCAGGCTAAACCAAGGACAATTCTGATTGCACCAGACTGGCCACTCCAACACTGATACCCCCTTTTGCTCAGTGTGTCACTGCTAGCACCATGGCACCTGCCTCAGACCCCTGTCCTGCTGCCTCAGCAGGAGGGCCAGATTCTGCACCCACAGCTTCAAACCCTGAACCTGGCAGCCTGGCTAATTACATGATCTCTCCATTACCATCCCTCAGTAAGCAAGTGATGAATGTCATTCTGGAGGCAAGGAAGCCTAGTACTGGAAAATCCTATGCTGAAAAATGGAAAAGATTCTGTTCCTGGAGCCAAACTCAGGGGATGGGCATAGCAGCGCCCAGTTTACCTAAGATTCTTTAATACTTAACTGAGATGCTTCACAAGGGCCTTTCCTTTTCCTCCATCAAAATTCATGCCTCAGCCATTTCAGCTCATTACAATACAGAACCACCCCTCTTCTCTCATCCACCGCTGAAGCAATTCCTCTGAGGGGCCAAAAACTTAAGACCACCCAGGAGAGCTCCTACTCCATCCTGGGACCTTAACTTTGTATTGGAAAAGCTCACTCTACCTCCCTTCGAGCCAGCTGCAAATGCAGAGTTGAAATTCCTTTTTTGGAAAACAGCCTTCCTTCTAGCCATCACTTCAGCAAGAAGGGTGTCTGAATTACAGGCCCTCATGGCTGTGGAGCCTTTCATCATCTTTCATGCAGACAGGATGTCCCTCAGGACCAATCCCTCCTTCATGCCCAAGGTGGTGTCGTGTGTGGCCCTTAATCAGTCCATTCATCTGCCAACCTTCTTTTCTAATCCACAAAACAAAGGGGAACGAATACTGCACTCCTTGGAAGTGCACAAACAACTTAGAGATTTTACTTGGACAGGACTAAACCTCAAAGGAAATCTGAACAACTGCTGGTTGCATTTGCTGCAGGTGCAGAGGGGAAGACAGGCCGCCGAGGTCCAAAATTGATGATGGCGCTTCTCCTATGCCAGTTGCCAGTTCGCCGGTACTCAGTGAGGTGCTTTTGCAGCCCCTGATACCCACTATTTCTGATTCGCAGGCGTCTACGGAGACCCATTCGGAGTTCGGAATGCCGTGAGATGCTTCAGTTGTGGAACTCAAGGATGTCAATACCTTAGATGGGTCCGGAGCCGCTGTGCAGGCACCGGCTTCTTAGGGTGTTTTCAGACCTACAGATTTGTGTATTAGACTGACGCCATCTTCAAACCTAAATCTATGTCTAAAAAACCTACGCCTGGGCCATGTGTGCAGGACCCTATGCCCAAAAAGCAAATGATCAAAATGGCTGAAGATTTAATTACTCTGATTAGGGATAGCCACCCACACCCTTCTAAAAGGCCTAGGAAGTACATTGATTATGAATCTTCTGAACAGGATTCTATTTCTTTTGACTCTTCCAATGATCAGGATTTGTCTATACCTACTTATGAGGACTCAGATGCAGAAGATTCCATTCCTTCTGCTTCCCCCCCTGAGGATTTTTCTTCTGGGGAAACTGTACATACCTTAAGGGAACATTTCCAAACAGGATTCTATTTCTTTTGACTCTTCCAATGATCAGGATTTGTCTATACCTACTTATGAGGACTCAGATGCAGAAGATTCCATTCCTTCTGCTTCCCCCCCTGAGGATTTTTCTTCTGGGGAAAGTGTACATACCTTAAGGGAACATTTCCACTGGGAAAGTCAGGATTTTTCTGAATCTAAAAAGAGACTTAGGGATTTTCTTCTTCCTCCTCAGCATAGGCCTTTGGCTATACCTCCTGTTCTAGACATTGTTGATGATGTTTTTTCAGAATCTAGTATGGCTCCTGATTCTCTGCCTCCGGCTCCTTGTAAGCCAGACAGATACTACAGGGTTCCTGACTCCCACAAATTCCTTGTCAAAAATTCTACTGCAGATCCTGAAACCATTTCTCTGGGTCCCAAGGGCATTAAGGCCTCTACTGCTAAAAATCCTACCCCTTCTGATAGAGATTCCAGGGCGCTGGATAGATGGGGTAAGAAGGTTTACACTTCTGCAACCTTGGCAATCAGGGCTTTAAACTGTCAATTTCATATGCTTAAATATCAACAGCATATCATGGGACTGCTTAAACAGAAAATGATGTTAATTTCTGACTGTGTGGAAAATAAGGATTTACAGGATTTATTGCATTCAGCTGAACAAGCTGGAAAACACACTTTGCAATGTGGTTTTGATTCTTTGGAGGCTTCTTGCAGGGCTGCTGTAACTGGGTCTGTGCTAAGAAGGCAACAGCAAACTTTGCCTGATCATGTTAAAGCAAAATTGTTGGATGCTCCTTTACAACAGGACCATCTCCTTGGTAATAAGGCGTAAGAAGTTTTAAAAAAGATGGAAGATAAAGCTAAATCTATGCAAACTGTGAAATATTTCTTACAAGTGCAACCTCCAAGTAGTGGCAAAGGCACTGGCCTACTAAAAACTGGTCCTTTCCAGTTCCTTTGAGAGCCAGTTTTAGAACAAAACAATGGGGTGCCTCCTCCTCCAAATCTGGAAACAACAAGGCACCTCCCTATGGTAAGCAGTCTCAATGACTTCCCCCTACACTCACCAAGCACTTACCTTTTAGTCGCCCCTTTGTGGGGGAAACTGGCACTACATGCAAGAAACTGGCAGCTTATAACCCAGGACAAATGGGTTTTAAATATAGTATCCCAGGGATACAGATTTCATTTCCACACGTTGCCAATCCCAAACGGATGGCCAGACCTGCCCCCCAAATCAGTGGGCAGAGGCCCAGAAACAAGTACTGTCCCTCATGAACATGGGGGCTATTCAACCAGTACCAGAAGAGGAAAAGGGACAAGGTTTCTATTCAAGACTTTTCCTGGTACCCAGAAAAGACAAATCATGGCGTCCCATTCTGGACTTATCTAAACACATTTCTGGACTTTCCAAAATTCAAGATGCTGACTCAACAGTTACTTCCTATGCCAGGCAAGAATGCCTGGTTGTAACTCTAGACTTAAAAGAGGCTTACCTGCATATCCCAATCAGGGAATCTTGCAGAAGATACCTCCGCTTCAAAGCAGGCTATTTGCATTACCAGTTCTCTGCATTGCCCTTTGGCTTGTCTACTGCACCCAGGGTCTTCACAAAGTGCCTGGCTCCAGTAATTGCATTTTGCAGGCAAAGAAATATTCAAATATATCCATACCTGAATGATTGTCTAATTCAGGCAGAAAACAGGGACATTCTTCTAAAATATCTGGCGTTTGTAAAAAGGGTTGAAACTTGTCTAGGGTACACCATAAACTAAAAGAAATCACAACTGGCAACCTCTCAAAAAAAAGTACATTCCTGGGTGCAAGCTTGAATACAACTGCCCAGATGGCTTACCTTGCGCCAGAAAAGCAAATTCATTTGGTAACTTACTTTAAACAGGTGGCCACAAAAACCCTGCTATCTGCAAGACAAATTCTGCAAGCCTTGGGGTTCGTGGCCTCCTGCATTCTTCTAATTCCATATGCAAGACTGCATATATGAGGACACTTCAGTGGTACTTAAAAAGTTTATGGAGTCAACATTGTCACAGCCTGGAAACAATGATTCCTATCATACCCTGCCTGCAACTAGTGTTATGGTGGGCAGAGGCCTGCCACCAAAACAAGGGACTGCCATTCACTCCACCCCCTGCCGCCAAACCCTAACTACAGATGCATCAGACTATGCTTGGGGAGCTCATCTGGCAGGGAAGTGCATTCAGGGCAAATGGAGCCCAAATCAAATGCACCTACATATCAATCAAAAAGAGATGCTAGCTGTACAGAATGCACTGACAGCCTTCAAGGACTACCTTCATCCAGGACAATTGATAAAGACAGACAACACCACAGTTATGTGGTACATAAGCAGGGGGGGTACACATTCCTACCCCCTTTGCAGACTAGCAATGGCATTGTGGAACATGGCCTTGACCTATCAAATACAACTACAAGCTCAATGCCTGCCAGGAAAGCTGAATACTCTGGCAGACAAACTAAACAGAAATCTCATGGACCCACACGAATGGAAACTGGAACCACGGATTTTCAACATGTTGACGCACAGATGGGGGAGTCCAGACATAGATCTTTTTGCCTCACCCCAGAACGATCAGTTGGACAAATTCTGCACAAGAACTCATCACAAAAAAGCCTGGAAAGTGGATGCTCTATCATTCAGCTGGAAAAACCTATCAGTCTATGCTTTTCCCCCTCTGCCTCTGTTCTCCAAAATTTTACTAAAAGTCAAACAGGACAAACCAAAAATGATTTTGATTGCTCCAGACTGGCCTCGCCAACACTGGTATCCACTCCTGCGCAGTGTGTCACACCTTCCACCATGGCACTTGCCTCAGACACCTTACTTACTGTCTCAGCAGAACAACCAAATTCTGCACACTCAGCTCCAAACTTTGAATCTTTCAGCGTGGCTAATCACCTAAATTCACCCTTAACATCCCTCAGCAAACCTGTGATGGATGTCATTTTGGAGGCAAGAAGGTACTTTACTAGAAAATCTTATGCTGACAAATGGAAAAGATTCTGTGCCTGGAATCAATCACAAGGGATAAGCACAGCAGTGCCCAATATTCCTCAGATTTTACAATACTTAACTGAGATGCTTCACAAGAGCCTGTCCTCTTCTTCCATAAAAATCCATGCCTCAGCCATTTCAGCTCATTACAACACAGAGCCTCCCCTCTTCTCTCATCCTCTGCTAAAGCAGTATCTCAAAGGGGCCAAAAACAAGACCACCCAGGAGAGCTCCACCCTGCCTTGGGACCTCAATTTTGTATTGGAAAAACTCACTCTCCTTCCTTTCGAGCCAGCTGCTACTGCAGACTTAAAATTTCTCTTCTGGAAAACAGCTTTCCTTTTAGCAGTCACTTCAGCTAGAAGGATTTCCAAATTACAGGTTCTTATGGCAGTGGAGCCTTTCATTATTTTTCATGCGGACAGGGTATATCTCAGGACCAATCCATCCTTCATGCCTAAGGTGGTATCCAGTGTGGCTCTTAATCAGACCATTCATTTGCCAACTTTCTTTCCCAATCCACAGAACAAGGGGGAGCGGATTCTGCATTCATTGGATGTACACAGATAACTTAGAGTTTACTTAAACAGGACAAAATCTCTAAGAAAATCTGAACAACTACTGGTGGCATTTGCTGCAGGGGCAGAGGGAAAGGCTATTTCAAAGCAGACTATTTCAAAATGGATAAGCCATTGTATTAGTTTCTGCTATATGCACCATGGTAAAACTATCCCCCAGGGGATTAGATCTCATTCCACCAGGGCGGCATCTACTTCTGCAGCTTTTCTCAGAGGTGTTCCTAGCAGAGTCATTCTAGAAGCTGCTACCTGAAGTTCAGTCCATACGTTCACCAAACATTACCATTTACCTTTCTTCTCTATATCCAGAGCTGGCTTTGCCACTGCTGTCCTGCAGGGCCTTATAGTTGATGTTCATCGTGTTTCACTGTTGCAGTCATCACTGTAGGGTTCTCCCCTGCCAGCAGGCAGTCCTCAGTTGGCCAGAATCCCAAAGTCTGGGTCCGGCGTCAGCTGCTCAGTCATGCTCCCTGACATCAGTGCGCCAGGAGTACAAAGCTGGCAGCCGACGCCATGTTCTCCAGTCTTTCTTGCCGTGCGGTGAAAGCAGTTCGCAAGTGCCAGTCGGCTGACTCCTGACAATTTTTCGTACTTCAGTCCGAAGACATCTTCTACTCAAAGCTAAGTACCCTGTTGGGGAAACTTTTTTCTTGCTCCAGTCCAATGTCAGAAAAAGTTAATAATTGCATTTCTTGTGGGAAGCAAATACCTCATAAGGATTTCCATTCTTACTGTATTCCTTGTTTAGGCCCTGACCACGATGTAGCTAGTTGTCGGTTTTGTGCTAGATTTAACCAACGTACGATTAAACGTATGTACGATTTTGCATTTCATTATTTCGGTAGGCGATTTAATTAAAAAATGTCGTCGGACACGCTTCCGACTACCGGAGTTCACAAATGACGCAAGGATAAAGACAGGCCTCCGAGGTCCAAAACAGACGACGTTTTACAAGCAGAGCCAGCTTCAGGTTCGGCCGTCGTCAGTGAGGCGCTTTCGCAGCCCCTGTTGTTGGCCATTTCGGAACCAATTGCCGAAACGGACTCCCACGAGGAGCCAACTAGGCCTTTGAGTACTTCAGCTGCAGAACCTTCGGACAACGCTCCCTCAGATGGGTCCGGAGCCGCTGTGCAGGTACCGGCTTCCGAGGGGGTTTTTAGGCCTACACAGCTTCTGATAAAGGCAAAACCAAAGACAAAAGCAAAGACTCCTTCCAAATCTAAGACTTCAGCCCAGGCCTCTTCTGATCCGGGACCCAAATCCCAAAAACAGTTACTTAAGATGGCAGAGGACTTACTTACCTTGATTAGGGGTTCACTTCCCCCTCCAGATAAAAGGCCAAGGCAGGAATTGGATTATGATTCTTCTGATCAGGCATCTATTTCTTCAGTTCTTCCTCTGAACAGGATTATTCTTTCCCTCCTTATGAGGATTCTGATGCTGAGGATTCCATTCCTTCAGCTTCTCCTCCTGAGGATTTTTCATTTGGTGAAACTTTACATGATATGAGGGAACATTTTCACTGGGAAGGACAGGAGTACTCGGAATCTAAGAGAAGACTTAGGGATTTTCTTCTTCTTCCCCAACATAGACCCCTGGCTATTCCTCCTATTTTGGATATTGTGGATGATGCCTTCTCAGAGGCTAACTTAACTCCTGACTCTTTTCCTCCAGCTCCTGCTAAGCCAGACAGATATTATAGGGTCCCTGATTCTCACCAGTTCCTATTCAAGAATCCTACTGCTGATCCTGAAACCATTTCTCAGGGCCCTAAGGGGGGTTAAGGCCGCTTCTGCGAAAAACCCCATTCCGACAGATAAGGATTCCAGAGCTTTAGAGAGATGGGGCAAACAAATGTATACTTCTGCAACTTTATCTATTAGGGCTTTAAACTGTCAATTTCATATGCTAAAATACCAGCAATTTCTACTGTCTGTTATGAAACAAAAGCCAGCTTCCATTTCCGCATATGCAGATAATAAGGAATTGCATGATTTGATGCATGCCACTGATCAAGTAGGGAAGCATGGTTTACACTGTGGTTTTGATGTCTTGGAGGCTTCTTGTAGGGCTGCTGCCTCTGGCACAGTCATTAGAAGACATGCTTGGTTAAAGGAACAAAACTTGCCTGATCAAGTGAAAGCTAAGTTACTGGATGCACCTGTTCAGCATAATGTTTTGTTTGGATCTAAGGCTGAAGAGGTGATAAAGAAGATGGAGGATAAGGCTAAATCCATGCAAACGGTTAAGGATTTCTTACAAGTACACCCCCCCCCCAGATTTAGTAGGAATTGGCCAACTAAAAATTGGTCCTTTCCCTATTCAAACAGGCCTCAGAGGGGTAGATATAGACACTCCAGAGGAAGGCCCCAAACGCAGACCTCCTACAGACCAAGACAGTGGACTGCTTCCACCCCTAGGGGTGGAGAGGACAGGCCTCAAACTCATAGAAAGGCTCAATGACTCCCCCTGCTGGGCTGCAGGAACTTCTTTCCTGGAAGCCCCTCTCAGAGGAAAACTCTCTCTTTTTCACCTAAATTGGACTTACATAACCCAAGACAAGTGGGTTCTAAATGTGGTTTCAAGAGGTTACAAATTCCACTTTCATACCCTACCAAGACCAAACGGATGGCCGGACCTACCAAAACATCAATGGTCAGAGGCCTTAAACCAGGTGGAAGCCCTCATGGCTGTGAGGGCCATAGAACCAGTTCCACTTTCAGAAATGGGGCAAGGTTTTTACTCAAGGCTCTTTCTAGTCCCCAGAAAGCAAAATTCATGGAGACCCATCCTGGATCTGTCAGTCTTGAACACTTTCCTGGAGATACCAGAATTCAAGATGCTTACTCTGCAGCAGCTTCTGCCAATGTTGAGCAAAAATGCCTGGATGGTGACACTGGATTTAAAGGAGGCTTATTTACACATTCCTATCAGACAGGAGTGCAGAAAATACCTCAGGTTCAAGGCCGGTTCGAGGCATTACCAATTCTCTGCGCTGCCCTTTGGATTGTCTACTGCGCCCAGGGTCTTCACCAAATGCCTGGCATCAGTAGTAGCTTATTGCAGACTCAAGGGAATTCAAATTTACCCTTATCTGGACGACTTGTCTTTTTCAAGTAGACAGCAAGGATGTCTTACTCCAGCATCTAGAATTTGTTCAGAACCTTCTCAAGTTCCTGGGATTCACTGTGAACATAAAGTCAAATTTGACACCCTCACAACAGATAACCTTTCTGGGTGCTCTTCTAAACACAACAACCCAGATGGCATTTCTGACATCCGAAAAACAATTACAGCTGGCTTCAACTTTCAAAACCTTGGCGTCACTAACTCAGCTATCTGCAAGGAAATTCCTGCAGGCTCTGGGTTACATGGCCTCCTGCATCCTTCTCATACCTTATGCAAGACTACATATGAGGAAAATACAGTGGTACCTAAAAGGTGTATGGTCCCAGCATTGCCACAGTCTAGACTCTAGACACACAGATCACCGTCCTGCCTTGTCTACAAAAGGAATTCCTTTGGTGGACCAAGGCATGTATTCACAACAAAGGGAAAGCCTTCAGTCTGCTTCCAGTCAGCCAGATACTAACCACGGATGCCTCAGATTACGCATAGGGATCCCATTTGCAGGGAAAATGTCTGCAAGGCTTTTGGACAAAGGATCAGAAGCACCTGCATATCAATTTAAAGGAAATGTTAGCTGTTCAGAACGCTCTCTTGGCCTTCAGGGATCTTCTACAACCAGGACAACTACTGATACGGACAGACAACACCACAGTTATATGTGGTACATAAACAAGCAAGGGGGTTCACATTCCTACCCCCTTTGCAGACTAGCCATGACTCTATGGAACACTGCTCAAGCTTGCAAAGTGGACCTACAAGCTCAGTTCCTACCAGGGAAACAAAACATTCTGGCAGACAGTCTGAGCAGGAACCTGTCAGACCCACACGAATGGATGCTGGATATCGAAATATTCAAGATGATTACAACAGTCTGGGGCTGCCCGCACATAGATCTTTTTGCATTCCCCCTCAACCATCAACTACGGATTTTTTGCACAAGGACATTCCACGAGCTAGCTTGGAAAGTGGATGCACTATCATTCAGTTGGAGAAACCTGTCAGGATATGCCTTCCCGCCTCTACCTCTTCTTCCACGGGTGGTGTTAAAGATCAATTAGGACAAGCCCAAGATGATAATTTTACTGGCCCCAAATTGGCCTCGACAGTTTTGGTACCCAACACTAATGAATCTTTCACAGGAGCCCCCTTGGGTTTTACCTCAGACTCCCAATCTTTTGTCTCAACACCAGGGTCAGGTTCTGCACTCTCATGTCAAAACTCTCAGCCTGGCAGCCTGGCTAATTCAGGGTCTATACCAAGCAGGTTATGGATGTCATTTTAGAAGCCAGATGCCCTAGCACTAGAAAATCTTATGCAGGAAAATGGAAAAGATTTTGCACCTGGATGCATGATCAGGATTCGGATCCTCTTACTCCTAATATTCCTCTGATTTTACTATACCTGACAGACCTATTACATAAGGGTGTCTCCTTCTCTTCCATAAAGATACATGCCTCTGCTATCTCTGCTCATTATAATAAAGACCCTCCAATCTTTTCCCACCAACTCATGAGACAGTTTCTCAGAGGAGCTAAGAATTTAAGGCCCCCTAGATCACCACCCATTCCTGCCTGGGATCTCAACTACGTTTTGGAAAAACTCACTCTACCTCCTTTTGAGCCTGCTGCCACATCTGACATAAAGTTTTTATCATGGAAAACAGCCATCCTGTTAGCTTTGACCTCAGCCAGGAGAGTTTCGGAATTGCAAGCACTCATGGCTGTGGAACCTTATATTATTTTTCACCAAGACAGGGTGTCTTTAAGGACTAACCCTACTTTCATGCCTAAGGTGGTTTCCAAAGTGGCTTTAAATCAAACTATTCACCTGCCAACCTTTTTCTCCGATCCTCAAAATAGGGGGGAAAGGATCTTGCATTCCTTGGATGTACACAGACAACTTCGCTTTTACCTGGATAGAACCAAGAACATCAGGAAAACAGAGCAATTGTTTGTTTCTTATGTTTCAAGTTCCCAAGGCAAAGCCATTTCAAAACAGACCATTTCTAAATGGATCACTCATGGAATCAGATTTTGTTACTCTCACCATGGAAAGCAAATCCCAGGAAGTATTAGGACTCACTCTACCAGGGCTGCTGCTACTTCAGCTGCCTTCCTCAGGGGGGAGTACCTGCCAAAGACATTTTTGAAGCTGCAACTTGGAGTTCGGTGCATACCTTTTCTAAGCACTACAATCTACCTCTCTACTCTAAGTCTAGGGCAGGCTTTGCTTCTGCAGTCTTGCAGGGCCTTCTAGCTGCCCCCTCTACTTTATGACCACCTCCCTTTTCTTCTGCTTTGAGATTCAACCCTACAGTGATGACTGCAACAGTGAAACACGATGAACATAGTACAGTTGTGTACACTTACCATAAATGTAGATGTTCGAGTGTCTTCACTGTTGCAGTCTGGGTTACCCTCCCTCCTGTCCCCTCTTACTTTTTCTTTTGTGTGGTTCCCTACTTCACCCTTCTTCTGAGGTGCATTTGCAAAGGGTATGGGATTATACTCATTTTTGGCCACCTGACATCTGGGGCAAGAAAAACTGGAGAACATGGCGTCGGCTGCCAGCTTTGTACTCCTGACGCACTGACGTCAGGGAGCATGGCTGAGCAGCCGACGCCGGACACAGACTTTGGGATTCTGGCTGACCGAGGAGTGCCTGCCGGCAGGGGAGAACCCTACAGTGATGACTGCAACAGTGAAGACACTCGAACATCTACATTTATGGTAAGTGTACACAACTGTACTTTCCTAATGCTGTATAAATCCATCCTCACAACCTTAGTTTTGGGAATCTACCCAAATGTAATGACTGCAACAGTGAAACACGAAGAACATAGTACAGTTGTGTACACTTACCATAAATGTCGATGTTCGAGTATATTCACTGTTGCAGTCCTGGTTACCCTCCCTCCAACCCCTGTTTTTCTCTACTTTACTATGCTTAAAAGCCTTTATTTGCTTTTGGAGATATATTTTTGTGTTTATAATTACTTAAATATTTGGCTCCCCATTTGGGGGGCACTTGACATCTGGGGCAAGAAAAACTGATGTAATGGCATCGGCTGCATGTTTTATACCCCTGATGACCTGACGTCATGGAAGAAGGGACAGCAACCGACACAGGACCCAAGACTTTGTTAATCAGGCTGACTGAGGGCAACCTGCCAGCAGATTACCCAAATGTAATGACTGCAACAGTGAATACACTCGAGCATCTACATTTATAGTAAGTGTACACAACTGTACTTTATCAATACTGCAACAGTAGAATAGAAGGACATAGTAGAGTTTTGTAAAATCTTACCATAACGATAGTACGAATATTGCAACAGTAGAACAGAATGTCAAATCTTACAATAATGATAGTATGAATTTTGTAACAGTAGAACAGAAGGACATTGTAGAGTTGTGTAAGATCTTACCATAATGATAGATGTCCCTCTCTTCACCGTTGCAGTATTCTGTCCCTCCCTCCTAACCCCCTGGGTATTGTTTTTTCGTATAGATGTATGATTTCACCTTCTTGATCCCTTAGACTGGCATTCCTTCTAGGGCATTCAGATGTTCTTAGTGTTTCACTGTTGCAGTCATCACATTTGGGTTATCCCTGCCAGGGTAGCCCTCGGCTGGCCTGAAACCAGAGGCTTAGTAGTTCTGCATCAGTTGCTGTCGCTTCAGGACTGACGCAGGTCATTAGTAGTATAAAGTAAGGCAGCCAACGCCATTGCATCAGTCTTTTTTGCCATGCAGCACGAGTGTCGGTTGGCCGCTACCAGAGTTTAGTCTACCGACTTGAAGCTGAAGTCTTCTAAAGCTAAGTGCCCCGTTGGTGATCCTTTTTTCTAGCACTAACCGATGTCAGAAAAAGTAACAATTGTCTCGCCTGTGGAAAGCAAATACCACACAGACTTTCATTCTTACTGCATCACTTGTTTAGGCCCAGACCACGACGTCCCCAGCTGTCGCTTCTGTGCTTTGTTCAATGACAGAACTATCAGTCATTGGGCCCTTATTGTAGCTACATATTTTCACTTACAGTTCTCGAACTCCGATATAGCTTCGGTAAGCCATCTGACAGCAGATCTTCTGAAAAAATGTAAAGATAAAGACAGAGACTGCACAGGTCCAAACCTACCGACAACACTTCCGTTAAGCTAGTCGTCAGTTCTCCGGTCCTCGGTGAGGCACTTTCGCAGCCCCTGATGCCCGCTTCTGTGGATTCGCAGGCCACTACCAAGACCCTTTTGGAGTCCGGCATGCCGCAAAACTCTTCTTCGACTCTCCAGAGATGCTGAGCAGACACTGGCTTCCGAGGAAGTCCTTCGCACTACCAATTATCAACACAAACCGCCATCTTCTTTCGCGACTACCGTTCTTTCAAAAACGACCGAGTTTGTTAGGCCCAGGGTACGAACCACACCCAAGAAACCAACGACCCAATCTCAGGCACCTGCTTCCTTGCCTCAGTCTCAAATGCTTAAAAATGGCAGAAGACATTATCATTCTGATCAGGGGAATCCAAGCTACCCCTTCCAAAAGGAAAAGAGATCTGTCCCCTGTAGTTTTGTCTGTCAAGAGTCAGATGACTCTGATGCATCTGAATAAGAAGACGTGCAACCCCTCTCTACTTATGAGGATTTTGATGCAGAGGAATTCCATCCCTTCTGCCTCTTCCCCCAGAGGACTTTTCCTTTGGGGAAAGCCTTCATACCTTAAGGGAGCATTTTCAATGGGAGAGTCAGGACTACCCTCAGTCTAAAAAGACTCAGGGAATTCTTAGATCTTCCACAGCGCAGACCCTTGGCCATTCCCCCAGTCCTAGATGTTGTGGACAATGTTTTCCTGGAATCCAGCTTGATTCCTGACACCCTCCCTCCTGCACCCAGAAAACTCCTGACTCACACAAATTTCTTTTTAAAAATCCTACTGCTGACCATGAGGTAATTTCTCAAGGGCCTAAAGGGATTAAAGCAACCTCTGCTAAGAATCCCACCCCATTAGATAGGAATTCCTGAGCACTAGACAGATGGGGTAAAAAAGTATGCACCTCAGCTACTCTTACTATCAGGGTACTAAATTGTCAGTTCATATGCTAAAATTTCAGCATCATACCCCGGAACTCCTCAAACAAAAACATCTTCCTTTCCTGCTTGTGCAGAATCTAGAGTTACAATAGTTGATGCATTCTGCAAGTAACTAAACACACCTTGCACTGTGGTTTTCACGCCCTAGAAGCTTCTTGCAGGGCAGCAGTCACCGTATCTGTCATTAGAAGGCATGCATGGCTTAAGGAACAGCCCTTGCCAGACCTTGTCAAATCTAAACTGTTGGATGCCCCCTTGCACAAAGACCACTTATTTGGCACTAAGGCAGAAGAGGTCTTAAAAAAAGATGGAAGAAAAAGCAAAATCTGTGCAGACCGTTAAGGATTTCTTACAGGTCCAGCCTCCCAGGTTCAGCAGGCATTGTCCCACCAAGCACTGGTCCATTCCTGCTCCCACTTAGCCAGTCCAGCCCAGACCTCAAGGAACTAGACCTCCCCCAGACAGCAGCCACAGGGAATGCAGAGATCTGAGCAGTGGACTACATCCACTTTAAAACCAGGGAGTTCTAAGCCACCCCTTTATGTTAAGAACTCACAATGACTCACCTCCCCCACCCCCTGCCCGCCTTCACTTATCTCTAGGAGAAAAACTTTCCTTTCACGCAAGCACCTGGGCCACCATTACCAATGGCCGCTGGTTCTCAACGTAGTGTCCAGGAATACAAATTTTCTTTCCACACCCTTCCTACCCCAAAACGGTTTCCAGATCTACCTCCAAGCCAGTGGGCAGAGGTGCAAAAGCAAGTCCTTTCCCTGCTCTCTGAGGACAGTAGAGCACGTTCCTGCAGAACAGAGAGGCTAAGGTTTCTACTCCAGACTTTTTCTGGTACCCAGAAAAGAGGGCACCTGGCACCCCATCCTTGATCTATCCATTCTAAACACCTTCCTGGTGATCCCGAAATTCAAAATGTTCACCCTCCAGCAGCTGCTACCCATGCCTTCCAAGGATGCTTGGATAGCTACCCTAGAGCTAAAAGAGGCCTAATTCCACATTCCCGTCAGGGAATCATGCAAGAAATATCTCCTTTTCAGGGCAGGATCTCAGCACTCTCAGATGTTCATCGTGTTACCCTGCTGCAGTCATCACACTTGGGTTATCCTGTCGTCAGGCGGTCCCGCAGTCGGCCGGATTTCCAAAGTCTTGGTCCGACGTCAGTTGCTGTCGCCTCATCCCTGACGTCAGTGCACCAGGGGTACATATTTTGCAACCAACGCCATTTTCTTCAGTCTTTCTTGCCACACGGTGCCCAAAGCAGAAGCAGTTCGCAAGTGCCGGTCGGCCGACTCCTGGGATTTTCGAATTCGAATTTCAGACCGAAGTCTTCTAAGTACCCCATTGGGAAAACTTTTCTTGCATCAGACCGATGTCAGAAAAAGTTAACAACTGTATTTCTTGTGGGAAGCAAGTACCTCATAAGGATTCTCATTCTTATTGCATACCTTGCCTAGGCCCTGATCACGACGTCACTTCTTGTCGTTTTTGTGCTAGATTTAATAAATGTACTATTAAAAGAAGTTTTGATTTCGCACACTTTTTTGGTAGAAAATTTAACTATAACATGCCATCGGAGCTTCCGACTACCGGCATGCACAAAAAGTGCAGGGACAAGGAACGACAGCCCAGGCCTAAGCCCGATTCCGAGGCCTCGGTTGATCCAGTCTCCGGTTATCAGTGAGGCTCTGATGCAGCCTCTGACTACCGCAGTTCTGGACCCTGAGACCGCTGCTGATATTTTGATGGAATGTACTAGGCCGACGCACCCTTTTACTTCAGGCCCTTCCGATGATTTACCTTCCAAGGACTTTGGTACTTCTGAAACGCCATCGGTTTCTGAAGGCGTTTTCAAACCGATGACTCTTACAGTCAAAATGTTTTCCAAGTCGAAGACTCCTTCTAAATCGAAAAAGGCTTCACTTCAGTCTCCTGTTCAAGGCCCTATGCCTAAGAAACAGATGCTCAAAATGGCTAAAGATTTGATTTCTCTTATCAGGGGTTCACAGCCTCCTCCTGACAAAAGGCTTAGACAAGAGGAAGATTCTGCTTCCCCTAAATAATTGTCTATTTCTTCAGATTCCTCTGAGGACCAAGACTATTCCTTCTCTCCTTATGAAGATTCTGATGCTGAGGAATCTATTCCCTCAGCTTCTCCTCCAGAAGATTACTCTTTTGGGGAAACTTTACACACTATGAGTGAACATTTTCACTGGGAAGGTCAGGATTACTCTGATTCCAAGAAAAGACTGAGAGAGTTTCTTTTACTCCCCCAACACAGACCTCTAGCCATCCCTCCTGTTTTGGACATTGTGGATGATTTCTACTTAGAATCCAGTTTCAACCCTGACTCTCTACCTCCTGCCCCGGCCAAGCCTGACAGATACTACAGAGTACCGGATTCCCACAAATTCCTTTACAAAAGCCCAGTAGCTGACCCAGAGACTATCTCCCAGGGTCCCAAGGGGACTAAGGCTTCCATGGCTAAAAATCCAGTACCTTCTGAAAGGGATTCAAGAGCACTAGACAGATGGGGGAAAAAGGTTTATACCTCAGCCACTTTAGCTATGAGAGCACTAAACTGTCAATTTCATATGCTTAAGTATCAGCAATTTCTGATCTCTCAGTTAAAACAAAAGATAACCTCCTTACCTCAACAATCTGAAATGAAAGAAGTACAGGACTTGTTGCACGCTACCGAGCAGGTAGGCAAACATACCTTACAATGTGGGTTTGATTCTTTAGAGGCCTCCTGCAGAGCAGCTGTCACTGGATCAGTTATACGTAGGCATGCCTGGTTAAAAGAACAAAGTCTGCCTGATCATGTTAAAGCAAAACTATTAGATGCTCCCTTACAGCAGGATGTTCTTTTTGGTGTTAAAGCAGAAGACGTTTTAAAGAAAATGGAAGATAAGGCGAAATCAATGCAGACAGTCAAAGATTTTCTACAAGTACAGCCCCCTCGCTTCAGCAGAAACTGGCCAACAAAAAATTGGTCCTTTCCAGCCACTGACAGGCCTCAGAGGGGTACATACTGGCGCCCAAGGGGCAGAGGACAACCACAAGCTCAGTATAAGCCTCGCCAGTGGGGCACTCCAACCCAGAAGGGAGGAGAAGACAGGTCTCAACCCACCAGAAGGCAAACTCAATGACTTGCACCTCAACTGGCCAAACAAAGCTCTTTTGTCAGCCTCCTTGGGGGGGGGGGGGACTAGCACTATTTGCAGACAACTGGCACATGGTCACAAAGGACAAATGGGTCCTAGACATAATTTTACGAGGATACAGATTCCACTTTTTACACCTTGCCAATAAAAAGAGGAATGCAAAACCTGCCACAAAATCAAAGAGTGGAGGCTCAAAAACAAATTGCAGCTCTCATGGCCATGAGAGCCATTCAAAGGGTACCAACTCAAGAGCAAGGCCAAGGAGTTTACTCTAGACTCTTCCTAGTACCCAGAAAAGAAAATGCTTGGAGACCAATTCTGGACCTTTCAGTTCTAAACACTTACAAGTTCCCAAATTCAAGATGCTAACACTACAGCAGCTACTTCCCATGTTGGGCAAGGAAGCATGGCTGGTAACGTTGGACCTCAAGGAGGCATACCTGCATGTCCCTATCAGACAAAATTGCAGAAGATACCTCCGTTTTATTGCAGGTCCAACCCATTATCAATTCTCTGCACTGCCCTTTGGCTTATCTACTGCACCCAGAGTATTCATGAAATGCCTGGCACCAGTAATTGCATACTGCAGACAAAGAGGAATTCAAATATATCCATATCCGGATGACTGCCTCATCCAAGCAGAAAGAAAAGACATTCTCTTACAACATCTGGCTTTTGTGAAGCATCTACTAAATTGTCTGGGGTACACAGTAAACGAAAAGAAATCAAAACTAGTACCCTCACAAAAAATGACATTCCTGGGTGCCAGCTTGGACAACAACGGCCCAGAAGGCTTATCTTACACCAGACAAGCAATTACAACTGACTCAATATTTCAAGACAATGGTAACAAAGACCCAATTAACTGCAAGAAAAATTCTGCAGGCTTTGGGCTTCATGGCATCTTGCATTCTGATAATACCATTTGCAAAACTGCATATGAGGAAATTACAGTGGTACCTAAAAAGCGTATGGTCTCAACACAGCCACAGCTTGGACACAGTGATATCTCTCATTCCCTGCCTTCAACAGGAATTTCTATGGTGGGCACAGGCATATCACCTCAACAAGGGTCAGCCTTTCATCTTGCCCCCACCCAGGCAAACTATCACAACAGATGCTTCAGACTATGCCTGGGGGCACACATGGCAGGGCAATGCATTCAAGGCCTATGGACTGCAGAACAAAGAAAACTGCACATAAACCAAAAAGAGATGCTAGCTGTACAGAAAGCTCTGACAGCCTTCAAGGATCTACTACAGCCAGGACAACTTGCAAGAAAGATGGACAACACCACAGTAATGTGGTACATAAACAAACAAGGGGGCACACATTCCTACCCTCTTTGCAGGCAAGCAATAATCTTATGGAACACAGCTCTGGCCTACCAAGTCCAGTTACAGGCTCAATTCCTGCCAGGACAGAAAAACACATTGGCAGACGACCTAAGCAGAAACATCAAAGATCCCCATGAGTGGAAGGTAGACCCACAAATATTTACAATGATAACTCAAAGATGGGGTCTATCAAATATAGACCTGTTTGCCAGTCCTCAAAACTACCAGCTGACAAAATTTTGTACAAGGACATTCCACCATCAAGATTGGAAAGTGGACGCTCTCTCCTTCAGTTGGAAAAACCTGACAGCATATGCCTTTCCTCCATTACCTCTTCTCACAAAGGTTCTTTTGAAGGTCAAAAAGGAGAAACCTCGACTGATTCTCATAGCCCCAGACTGACCACACCAGCACTGGTACCTGCTATTGAAGAATATGGCTCACAGCCCACCATGGATATTGCCTCAAATTCCTCATTTACTCACGCAGCAAGACAAGCAGATTCTACACAGCCAGATCAAAACCTTAAACCTGGCTGCATGGCAAATCAGTTAAGCATCCCACCAGCTCCTCTTTCACAAGCAGTACTGGATGTTATTCTAGAGGCTAGGAGGCCAAGCACCAGGAAGACTTACTCGGACAAATGGAAAAGGTTTTGTGCTTGGAACCAAGCTAAAGGTCAAGACACAACTCAGCCTCATATGCCTCACATTCTGCAGTATTTAGCTGAGATGTTGCGTAAAGGACTTTCCTTCTCCTCTATTAAAATCCATGCTTCAGCTATTTCAGCTCACTACGACACAAATCCACCTTTATTTTCAAATCCTCTTCTAAGGCAGTTCCTCAGAGGGGCAAAAAACATTAGACCACCTAGAAGAGCCCCTACACCAACATGGGACCTCAACTTTGTTCTGGAAAAACTAACGCTACCTCCCTTTGAACCAGCTTTTTCTGCAGACCTTCAGCTCCTATTCTGGAAGACTGCCCTGCACCTGGCAATAACTTCTGCCAGGAGAGTCTCAGAATTACAGGCACTTATGGCAGTGGAACCTTTCCTCATTTTCCATCAAGACAGAGTTTCTCTACGAACTTAATCCTTCCTTCATGCCTAAGGTGGTTTCCAGTGTAGCTTTAAATCAAACCATCCACCTACCCACTTTCTTCCCCAATCCACAGAACAAAGGTGAGAGACCCCTGCATTCCTTGGACATGCACAGGCAGCCTTTCTCAGGGGGGTTCCTACCAAGGAAATTTTAGAAGCTGCAACTTGGAGTTCTGTACACACCTTCACCAAACACTATCACTTACCTCTTTATTCTAAGTCCAGGGCAGGCTTCGCCACTGCAGTTCTGCAGGGCTTCATTGCCTCCACTAACCCTCTATGATGCCTCCACCCTACCTTAGCTTTGGGACTCAACCCAAGTGTGATGACTGCAGCAGGGTGAACACTCGAACATCTACATTTATGGTAGGTACAAAACTGTACTTTCTCTGCGCTTCCCTTTGGCTTATCTACTGCTCCCAGAGTTTTCACAAAATGTCTGGCTCCGGCTATTGCCTTTTGCAGACAAAAGAATATCCAGATTCACCCATACTTAGACGACTGCCTAATTCAGGCAGACAGCCAGGAAAAGCTGCTCAAGCACCTGGCCTTTGTAAAGTCCCTACTAACCTCCCTAGGGTGCACAATCAACGAAACAAAATCCAAACAGGTGTCCACCCAAAGGATTTCTTTCAACTAGCCACCAGACCCCAGCTATCTGTAAGGAAGATCCTGCAAGCAAACTCTGGGGTTCATGGGATCTTGCATACTACTCATTCCATATGCCAGACTGCATATGAGGAAACTTCAACGGTACCTAAAAAGCCTTTGGTGTAAACACTCTAAAGATTTGAAGACTTTTATACCTATAATTCCTTGCCTCAGTTTGGTGGGCAACAGCATGCTCCCACAACAAGGAACTACTTTTCTCACCACAACCCGGTGCCCAGATCCTCACCATACATGCATCAGACTATGCTTGGGGTGTACACCTGGACGGCAGGTGTATACAGGGCCAATGGAGCCCACAGTAATTCCGTTTGCACATCAACCAAAAAGAGATGATGACTGTCCAGCATGCCTTGTTAGCTTTCAAGCCCCTTCCCTCCCAGGGGCTCTCCTGATCAAAACAGACACCACTGTAATGTGGTATATCAACAAGCAGGGAGGGACTCACTCCTACCTTCTATGCAGGCTGGCCATGACCCTTTGGCACACAGCCTCTACCATGCAACTCTAACTGTTAGCACAATTCCTACCAGGTTCTCACAACTCTCTGGCAGACCAATTAAGCAGAAATCTTCTGGACCCACATCAGTGGCAGCTCAACCGAAGAACCTTCACCCTAATAACTCAGAAATGGGGCAGCCTGAAGGTAGACCTCTTTGCCTCCCACACCAACCATCAGCTCAGCAAATTCTGCACCAGGGAGCATCACTGCATGGCTTGGAAAGTGGATGCCCTGTCCTTCCCCTGGGTTAATCTATGCCTTTCCTCCACTACCTCTCATCCCCTGGGTACTGCTCAAAATAAAGGAGGAAAAACCAAGGACAATTCTTTTAGCTGCAGACTGGCCTCGCCAACACTGGTATCCCTTGCTGTGCAGCCTGTCCCCAATGCCATCATGGCATCTTCCTCAGATTCCAAACCTCCTGACCCAGAGGGAAGGGAAATTCCTGCATCCCCAATTGCAGACACTCAATTTGGCAGCTTAGCTTATTCCCTAACCCTTGATCTATCTGCCAACCTCAGTACACAGATTCTACTTGTTGTACGTGAGGCCAGATGCCCTAGCACTAGAAAGTCTTATGCTGGCAAATGTAAAAAGGTTCTGCACCTGGATTCAGGCTAAGGGAGCCAATACGGCAAAGCCCTCCCTCCCTCTCATCCTGGATTACTTAGCTGACCTACTACACAGTGGCTTCTCTTTTTCCTCTATTAAAATTCATGCTTCTGCTATCACTGCTCATTTTCCCACTGAGCAGCCCCTTTTCTCACACCCCTTGATCAAACAGTTCCTAAGAGGGGCTAGCAACTTGAGGCCACCCAGAAGAGCACCAACCCTAGCTTGAGACCTTACTTTGTGTTGGAAAAGCTCACCCTGCCCCCCTTCGATCCAGCTTCTTCTGCAGAGCTAAAATTTCTCTCCTGGAAGACAGCTTTCCTTCTGGCTATCACTTCAGCCAGAAGAATCTCTGAGCTGCAAGCACTTGTGGTTGTGGAACTCTTCATAATCTTCCATGCTGACAGGGTATCCCTCAGGACTAACCCATCCTTCATGCCCAAGGTGGTGTCCAATGTGGCTCTCAACCAATCCATTCATTTACCCACCTTTTTTCCTAATCCCCAGAACAAGGGGGAAAAGATCCTGCACACTCTCGATGTGCACAGACAGCTCAGACTGTATCTAGACAGGGCTAAATCCTTCAGAAAGTCTGATCAATTGCTGGTTTAGCTTTGCTACAAGGGCAGAAAGCAAAGCCAACTCCAAACAAACCATTTCCAAATGGATAACATACTGCATCCATTTCTGCTACAAACAACACAGAAAGCCTCCCCCCAAGGGGGTCAGGACTCACTCCACCAGAGCAGCCTCCAGCTCTGCAGCTTTCCACAGAGGAGTCCCCACCAGGGACATCCTGGAGGCTGCCACCTGGGCATCTGTTCACACTTTTACCAAACATTACCACCTGCCTCTCTTCTCCAAATCCAGGGCAGGGTTTGTCTCTTCAGTCTTGCAGGGCATCCTAGCCAGCTCCTAGATGTTCTTTGTGTTTGACTGTTGCAGTCATCACACTTGGGTTATCCTGCCAGGGGTAGCCATGAGTCGGCCCGAATACCAGAGGCTTAGTATTTCTGTGTCGGTTGCTGTCACTCCAGGACTGACGTCAGGTCATCAGTGGTATAAAAGCAGGCAGCCGATGTCATTACATCAGCCTTTCTTGCCGAGGAGCCCAAAGCAGAAGCAGTTCGCATGAGTGCCAGTCGGCCGCTACCTATGTTTTTGTTTCCAAAATTGAAGTTGAAGTCTTCTAAAAGGTAAGTACCCTGTTGGGGAGCCTTTTTCTTGCTCTAACCGATGTCAGAAAAAGTTAATTGTCTCGCCTGTGGAAAGCAAATACCACACCGAGATTTCCATTCTTAACGCATCACCTGTTTAGGCCCAGACCACGACATTCCTCGCTGTCGGGTTTGTGCTTTGTTCAACACCAGAACTATACATCATCTGCCCCTTATCATAGCTAAATACTTTCGCTCTTGATCTCCATATTCTGAAATGGCTTCGGCAAGCCATCCAACTACCAATCTTCCGAAAAAACATAAGGATAAAGACAGAGACAGACCGCACAGGTCCAAAACTGCAGACGACGCTTCTGTTAAGCTAGTCGCCAGTTCGCCGGTACTCAGTGAGGTGCATTCGCAGCCCCTGATGCCCACTTCTATGGATTCTCAGGCTGCTACTGACACCCATTTGGTGTCTGGTATGCTATCTTTGATTACGGAATCTGCGGATGTCTCTACCTTGGATGAGTCCAGATCCACTGTGCAGGGACCAGCTTCCGAGGAAGTTCTTCACACTACCGATATTTGACACAAACCGACAACTTCTTTTGCGTATTCAGTTCTTTCTAAAACTACTGAGTTTCTAAACCCCAGGGTACGAACTACACCTAAAAAAACAACGACCCAAGCACCTGCTTACATGCCTCAATCTTAAATGCTTAAAATAGCAGAAGACCTTATCATGCTGATTAGGGGAAGCCAACCTACCCCTTCTAAAAGAAAAAGATTTGTCCCCAGCAGCTTTATCTGACCAAGAGTCTGACAACTCTGAGGTTTCTGATTATGAAGACATGCCGTTATCTGCTTTTGAGGATTCAGATGCAGAGGAATCCATTACTTCCGCCTCTCCCCCAGAGGATTTTTCTTTTGGTGAAGCCCTGCATACCTTGAGAGAGCATTTCCATTGGGAATGCCAGGATGATCCTCAGTCCAAAAAGAGACTCTGGGAATTTTTAGATTTACCACAGCACACAGCCTTAGCTATTCCTCCTGTTATGGATGATGTTTTTATGGTATAAAGTCTAACTCCTAATACTCTACCTCCTGCTCCCAGGAAACCTGACAGGTACTACAGAGTCCCTGACTCGCACAAATTTATTTTCAAAAATCCTACTGCTGACCCAGAGGTCATCTCCGAAGGACCTAAAGGAATAAAAGCAACCACATCTAATAATCCCACCCCTTCGGAGAGGGATTCCCAAGCTTTAGACAGATGGGGTAAAAAAGTATACACTTCTGAAACTCTTGCCATTAGAGCATTAAATTGTCAGTTCCACATGCTGAAATACCAGCAACATACCACGGAACCCATTAAAAGAAAAATTATCTACCTCTCCAGACTATGCAGAAAATAAAGAATTACAGGAGCTTATGCATTCTGCAATCCAAGTTACTAAGCATACCCTGCAATGTGGGTTTGATGCCCTAGAAACATCCTGCAGGGCAGCAGTTGCAGGTTCTGTAGTTAGAAAGCATGCCTGGCTTAAGGAACAGACCTTGCCAGACCATGTCAAATCAAAATTATTGGACGCACCACTGAACAAAGACAATCTGTTTGGCAACAAGGCAGAAGAGGTTTTAAAAAAGATGGAAGAAAAAGCTAAATCTATGCAAAGACTTTTTGCAAGTCCAGCCTCTGAGATTCAGTAGGCATTGCCCCCATACCCCTCAACCATACCGAATTACTTGGTTTTTACCGAGTTTTGCATCCAAATGAAGGGGTGCCATGATTCCCGAGTGACACCCCTTCATTTCCGATTTTTTTCTTATGGTTTTCTTAATTATTTCAAATATCGCGCTGTCGGAGCTGACGTCATCACGTGCGTGATGACGTCAGCTCTGTCAGGGCTGTCAGCCATTCGGAATTGAGCTCCTTCAGCTCACGTCATCATTTCTGGCTGCAAATGCAAGCAGGAAACAAGAACTCATTCGGATTACTTTTTGCGTTGTGGATTTATTTAGGGCTGGGGAAGCAGCAGCTCATTTTGTATGTAGCATCGTTGTGGATTGATTTAGGGCCGGAATCAAGTACATTTGGTCGTTGTGGATTTATTTGGTCATCATATTTATTAGCAGCATTTGGATTTGGTTGTCGTATTTATTAGCAGCATCTGGATTATTTAAGGCCGGAATCGAGTAGTAAGCGCACTTGGAAGAGGTGTGTGTGTGTATTATTCCATCCAAACAGAAATAAATCAGCATCAATTTATTCAGCTGTCACATAAGAATGTACATTGCAAGAAGAATATACATTGCAAGAACCAATTAGACAATAACTACTTTCACAAATAGGCTTTACTGAAGGATCATATGACGCAACCTTTCACTATTAATTGTAGAAAAAGAAGTTATGTACTCACCATAATGTTCCATGTTTGTAGTCCATCTCACCCTTCATTATTTACATATGGGATTGGAGCCGATCCTCAGCTCCGACTTGGCCTATTTACAAGCTGGAAGACTTCTGGTTGGCTTGTGGTTAGGTAGGTATCCCATGGTGCACCAGTACAATCCCCAAATCTTGTTTGCTGCTGACTATAAGAAATAATAACAACATACAGAAAGATGCCAGGAGGCCTTGGTGGTGCAGCGGTTAGTTTTGCCGCCTCACAGCAAGAGGTTCTCCGGTTCAATTCTCGCCCGAGGTGCCTTCTGTGTGGAGTCTGCATGTCCTCCCTGTGGTCACGTGGGTTTCCTCTGGGTGCTCCGGCTTCTTCCCACATCCCAAAGACATGCAGTAGGTGGATTGGGCACTCTAAATTGGCCCTAGGTGTGAGTGTATGCTTGTGTGTGCGCCTTCTGTGGAATGTTGGGCGCCAGGCTGGCAACTCGACACTGTAAAACTCCACTGCCACTCATGAGCGGACAGATCTGCTGTGGTGACCCTTAACTGGGAATAGCCGAAAGAAGGAGAAAAAGAAGATACAGAAAGAAGCCAATACTAAAAGGTCTCCATAAATAATTAAATTTATAATTTTCTGTCTCCAGGTACTTCCAGGATGGGGGCAGGAGGCCGGGTTCGTAAGAATGAAGGGTGAGATGGACTACAAACATGGGATGTTATGGTGAATACATAACTTCTTTATGTTTTGTAGTCCTGTCTCACCTTCATTCTTTACATATGGGACAACATCCCTAGCACCTTATTTTTGGGTGGCTCAAGGAAAAATACTCCTGAGTACCGTGGAACTAAATGATGCTCTACCCCTGGAGGTTAAATCCAATTTGTATTGAGTAATAAAGTGTGAGAGGTAGCCCATGTAGCTGCTGTACAAATATGATCAAGTGGGACCCTGGCTTGAAAGGCAGGCTGCAGAGGTAGACTGAGATCTGGCAGAATGAGCCTTGATTTTAAAGGGTAAAGGTTTACCCTCAGAATTGTAAACATAAGCTATACAGCTAGAAATCCAGTTAGAGAGTGTCACGTTGGAAACTGGTAAGCCCAACCTGGATTCAGAAAAGGAAATGAATAATTGATCTGATTTTCTGATGTCTTTAGTCTGGTGCAAATAAAAACATAATTGTGTGTGGACATTCAGCTGGTGAAACCTGTACTCGGCTGCGTTGGAGTGATTTGGAAAGAAAACTGGAAGTTCTATGGACTGATTCACAGTGGCATGGGACCAGACCTTGGGGACAAAGGAGGGATTAGTACGAAAGGACACCCTGTCTTTGTGAAAAATCAGATAAGGCGATTTAACAGACAATGCTTGCACTCCTGACACCCGTCTGACAGACATGATAGCCACCAAAAACAACGTCTTCCAAGACAAAATTTTCAAAGAGGATGAATGAGAAGGCTCAAAGGGCAGAGATGTTAATTTAGATAACACAAAATTTAAATCCCATGAGGCCACAGGTTCTTGAACAGGTGATCTTAACAAAGTGGCACCTTTAAGGAAGGTTTTGAATTGCTGCCAATTGAACTCATAGTGGCAGCCGCAGATCCTTGGTGAAAAAGTTCAGAAAGAAATTCCAAAACCACTGGAATGGTGGCAGTGTAGGGGTCAACATCCATTTTCTCCGCCCAAAGCCAGAATCTTTTCCATTTACTGGAATATAGTCTCCTAGTGGAGGGTTTATGAGAAGATGTAAGGATATGAGTCATGGAAGGCGAGAAGTCGTGAAGCCTGACTAGGGATGGAACTGGAGCAGCCACGCTGTCAAATTGAGGGTGTGTAAGGAGGAGTGAAGCGAACATGACATGTGAGTCAACAGGTCTGGAACTGGGTCCAGAATCCAAGGATCGTCCAGAAGAGGCCCGAGGAAGGGGAACCAAACCTGACAAGGCCAGTAAGGAGCAATGAGGATCAGTTTGCTTCATAGCCATTTCACTTTCTGAATAACCTTGGTAATGACAGGAAAGGGAGGGAAAGCATACAGGAGACCCAGGGGCCAATCGTGAATAAGTGCGTCTCTGGGTGACTCCCCTGGAGGGGGGATGAGGGAAAAGTAGCTGCTGCATTTGGCATTGATTGGGCTGGCAAAGAGATCACACCAAGGCTTGTCCCCACCTGCGGAAAATACGTTCTGCTGTTTCCTGTTTCAGAGACCACTCATGAGGTATCAGGATCGCCCGGCTGAGCTTGTCGGCTATCACGTTGGTCATCCCTGGAATGTGCATTGCCACCAGAAAATGCTGGGAAGATATCGCCCATTTCCAAACTCGCATGGCCTCTCGACAGAGTGGGTAAGATCTGGTTCTGTCCTGTTTGTTGATAATACCATACTACTGATATGTTGTCTGACTTTATTGCAATAGTCCCCAGAGGAAGAAGGTTGTGAAGTGCTTGCAATGCCCTCATCTCTAGAATGTTGATATGCAGGTGAGCCTCGTGATCTTGCCATGTGACTTGGACAGTCCTGTTTAGATATTGTCCCCCAACCCTATCTGTGAGGCATCCATGGTCACAGTGGCAATGGGTTGGTGAGGAACAAATGAAGCGCCTGTGGTCAGTTGATTGGGTAATGTCCACCAAAAAAGGTCCTTATTGCAAGATTCTGTCAGCAGAATGTGATGGGATAATGGAAGGTGCTGAAAGGACCATTGGGATGACAGAAGTCACTGAAGAATTCTCATGTGTAACCTGACTAGTGGCACTAATAGTATGGTGGAAGCCATGGTCCCAGGAAGCTGCAGAATAATCTTGGCTTTGACCCTTCATAAGGGGAGAAGATGCTGAATTTGAAGAACCAGGTTCTGTGCCCTTTCGGCAGGAAGACGAGCCACCATGTTTACTGTGTCTATCTCTGTGCCTATAAAAAATCACAGATTGAGAGAGCAATAAGGCAGATTTTTCCCAATGTATAGAGATTCCCAGCTGGGCAAAAAGCTGAATAGTAGTGTCCCTGTTCTGAAGGAATAGATGCCTGGTGGGGGTGGTCAGGATCCCAGTCATCCAAATACGGAAGCACCTGAAATCCTAGACATCTCAGGTGAGCTGTCACTACTGCCATACATTTGGTGAACACCCTGGGGGCTGTGGTGAGACCAAAGGGCACAGCACAGAACTGGAAATGACTGGCTCCCAGCCAGAATAGATGACACCTTGATGCCCTGTCCATTTTTGTGTGGTAGTAGGCATCTTGGAGATCTATTGAGCACATCCAATTGTTTTTCCCTAACAATGGGAGTATAGACTGCAGTGTTACTATCCGGAACTTGTCCTTCTTTACTGATTCGTTCAATCTGCTGAGGTCCAGAATGGACCTCCAGTCCCCTGTACGTTTTGGCACTAAAAAGAATCTGGAGTAAGTTCCAGATCCTATTTGGTCTGCTGGGATGGTTTGGATGACTCTTTTTGACACCAACTTGTTGACCTCCACAGTTGCCTGATCCCTGTGACTGGGTGGAACATCTGGGATCTTCTTGGGAACAAAAGGTGGAAGAGAAAATGGTATGACATAACCTCTGGTAATAATTCTTGTACCCACTTGTCTTGAGTGATACTTAGCCAGGCTTCTGGATACAAAGAAATGTGACCCACCGACTGACCCCAGAGAAGCACAGTCGGGCCCCACATCAGGAGCGCTGGTCCGGCTGGCCCCGAAAGGAATCGCGACCTCCCTGGTTTTGTGGAACGCCCATGCATCTAAGGTGACATCTACCATTTCCTCCTCCTCCTCTGCCTCTGAAGGAGGAGTCACCCTGTGCCTCCTGGAAAAACCTCTGGGACTTCTTGAACTACATCTTACCGCTCCTCTGACCCTTCGGGTATGGTCTAGAGGGAACAGTAAAACGTACTCCCACGCCAGAGTGTGTTTTTCCTTCTTGCTTGCACCGGGTGAGAGTGTCCTTTACCTTAGATCCAAACAATGAGGAACCGTCAAAGGGGGCATTGATAAAGGTAGACTTAAACGGGTCCGCAAAGTTACACAAATGCATCCAGGAATGACGCCTCAGGGAAATTCCTGAACCCCGCTGCTCTACTCGATCCATCGGCCGCATAAGAAATAAGCCGCATAGAAGAGTTAACGATAGAGTTCAAGGTGGACAACTGGGCAGAAACCTTGCCAGGGACTCCCTCAGTAGATGTACCTTGTAAATAGTCTCCTAACTCTTTAAGGAGATCTCTCTGAAGCCTCATAAAGTGAGTAAGGTAATTCAGCGATCTAAAGGTAAATGCAGCTGAAGAAAAGATACGCTTCCCGTATCTCTCCATCATTCAAGACTCCTAATTCGGCGGATGAACAGAAGAAGAGGTCTCAGCTAGCTCCTTCTTAGTGGCCGCCACCACCACCATGGCATCTACAGGCAGACCTTTAGATAAAAAGTCTTTTCCTGGAGGGTGAGAAAGGGACTTGTTCAGTCTCCTGGGGACTGGCTCCATGGCATCAGGAGTATCCCACACCTTTCGACTATATCCATCAGTTCGTCGAAGGTTGGAGACACCCAAGAGGCAGAAGGTTGAGACCTGAAAGCCTTCAGGTACACTGACTCCTCATCAGAAGGGGTAACAGTGGGCCAGCCGCCGCACCTCTGTTTAAGGATCTCCAGAATGTCTATGAAGGAGACGTCATCAGAGGATGACTTGGGGGACCCTTCCGACTCCCCGAGGTCAGTGTCAGATGTCAAAGACATCCTGAGAGTTGACATGCTTCCTCTTACAAGTCCTCTTCTATGGGGGCACCTCAGAAGGACATTCCGGAGAGGTCCCGGAAGAGTGGGGACCACCAACTGGTGGCTCCAGAGGCTGGGGGTCTCTGCTGCTGCTGGAGGGAGTAGGAGCTGAGACAGAAGTAGGTGCTATAGGGTGAAGAGTGCCGGTACATCTGGTAGGAGCTGACGATCGGGACAGCACACTCATCATCTCAAATGCCGACCTCTCCAGCTCTAAGAACTTCCCCGGCTCCAAGGAGACCGATGATGCTGTCAGCGCCAGAGCCATCAGCTCCAAGATAGATACCGGGTTCGAATTCATCCCAGCCAATGCGCCAAGAGGAAGACTTGGAACCAAAGAAGTTCGGTTCTAAGTATCCCTGTCGGGGCCGACCAGACAGCTTCGGCCCCTGAACACTATGGATGGCACCGAAAGTGTCAGAGCAGAACTCTGCTCCAAAGCAGCCACAAGGGGAGCTGGAGCCAAAGGTTCCACCAGTGGTACCAAGCACTCCGGCTCCAAAAGACCAACATGGCTCGGAAGAGGAATGAACACAGAGGGTTGAATGGGCTCGAGTGGCTCCGGAGCCGACTGGGTTGAAGCCAACAACAACTTAGGCAAAGCAGACGACTTCAAAAGTCTCAGCACTACCCTCTCCACATCTTCTTCCGATAGACTCCTTGAAGACCTGGATGACATAGTAGGAGATGGAGATCTCTGCGGTATAGGAAACTTCAATAACAAGGAGGCCGGTAGAGGGTCCATAGACCGGCTCCGAGAAACAGTCTCAATAGTCGGCTCCAAAATACTTGAAACCAATCCTGCAATAACAATACCACTCTCAGTCGGCTCCAAGGTCTGTGGAGCCAATGAAACATTGGATTTGTCTGTTTCTGAAAGTTTAAGAGGTGGCTCCGAGACACCAGCCGGTGCCGGGGAGGGCCTCTTAGAAGATTTTTGACTTTCCTTTGGTAGACTGAGGAGGATGAGGAACTAGACAAATCTTCCTCAAAGGAAGGTTTAAGAAGACCTTTTAGGATGAGCTTGTTCTTCCTTTCCTGCAACACCCAAGGCTAAATGTATGACAAAATAAACAGGTCTCCTGTAAATGGATAGCCCCTAAACAGTAAACGCAGTTATCGTGACCATCCATTATAGACATTTTTTGAGAGCACTTAATACATTTGTTAAAGCCAGATGGCTTATGATCCTTACTCTCTTTAGACATTCTGCGGTGTAGGACACATGCACACATGGAAAGGGAAGGAGGAGGACTAGGTCCTGTAATTTAAACGGGCCAAGCCCTGCAGTAAGGAAAAGACACCACGAGGACTAGCTCCTCTAATTTACATGAGTCTAGCCCAGGCAAGGAAGAGATAGGGTCTTCTAAATGAAACAGACCCAAAAAGGTAGAGAAAGTTAGAAAGTATCATACATAACAGAAACACAGTAATGAGCGGAAATTCACAAACTCAGGCTTATGTCAAGAACAAACAGAACGTAGTTATATTAACAATAGTAGCAATCCAACGATGCTAACAACAAGCTAATTAACTAGGCTAAATAATAAGCGGAAAACCGCCAAAAACTCTATCAACACACAGAATAGTAGTGTGCAAAAGGCGCCTATGCTACCAATCTAGAAAAAACAGTACACAGGATACCAACAAAGAAGAAAAGGCCAAAAATTGCACCAAATGGTGCAAGTAAAAGCTAACAACTCTAATAACAACTACAATAACAACTACGCAAATGGATTACTATAAGCAGTAACAGTTTTAACTATGTTAAACTAAGCCAAGAAATTTTAGAAAAAGTGGAAATAAATGCAGTCACTTAGCTAGAGCCAAAGAGAAGCACAACCAAACTCGATGCATTAAACGAGATCTGGGGATTGTAGTGGTTCACCATGGGATATCTACCTAGCCACAAGCCAACCAGAAGTCTTCCAGCTTATAAATAGGCTGAGTTGGCTCCGATCCCATATGTAAAGAATGAAGATGAGGTAGGACTACAGAACATACGTTATTTCACATATTAAAACATATGGGACATTCCCTTACATAAAAAAAAAAAATATATACCCCAGATTTTCACTTACAGTGGTTTAAAAATACTGTTTACTGTCACTATGCTATGTAAGAAATTGCATTGTACGTTGAAAATAGAATGACATGAAAATAGCTGTACAGTTTACAGGTATGTACAGCCACCATATCGTAGTGGATCTTCGATCGGCCATCTTAACCTAGATTAATTATGTTGTGTACTTTACCTGCGGCAGCAACTAATCCTGACACATTTGCTTTAGTAGTAGCCCAAGGATCAGGCATATGTTATACTATTACTGTACGTGGTTTTATTTTATTAGTTTTCCATTTTATGTCACACTCATGAATTGATTGACCATGTACTGCTGTAGCCCGTCTTGTGACTGAAAAGTGTCTCCAGACTAGCTCACGTATCAAGTTAACAGTTGCAAATAAATAAACCTCAGCGTGAGATGGTTGAATTGCAGCTCTTTGACAGGGCTTTCTAGTAACAGTGTCAGACGTTTGATAAGGCAACAATATTTCTTCTGTTAACAACAAATACTTTGTAGTCTTGCATCTGGTAAGGTGACTGCATGAAATTATCAAAGAACATAATCTCAAAACAACAATCATTTGAGGAGGTTCTACTGAATATCTCTCAAACAGCAGGATGATGTTTATGTGCCCCAAATATGTTTACACTAGGGGAATCCGCTATTACACTTTAAATTTAAACAATAAAAATTACAGAAAAAAAAGCTTTGGTTTTGAAAGTTTCTGACAGCAGGAAAAGTAACAGACAGTGTAAAATCATTTAGGATATTGATGAACTGTAGGTTCTCACTCTTAACTGCGTATACCAAGGGTGTGTGTAAATGCCCCCATGTAATACACCTGGTGGCTAGAGGTATTCAGGCTCAAACCCTGTACCTTTGGTACAGGGTAAAAAGAGCCCTAGCCAACACCATTTCTGAGCTTTGTCTAGATTTGTTGTGCTAAGAGTTGAGAGCTAAGCCTATGGTGAGATTGAGAAGTGAACAGAATTTGTATTGCCCCATTATTGGCTTTGTTGATTGTCCAGGTTTTTTGTGCTAAGAGTTGAGAGCTGCTGGTGAGTTAGAACTGAATTTGTATTCCCCTGTTATTGGCTTTGTCCAGGTTTTTTGCGCTAAGAGGTTGAGAGCTATGTTGAGAAGTGAGAACTGAATTCACTACATGATTGCCAAATGAGCACTCCCCTAAGAAATGGCTTAGTGGTATGTTGCTCTGACTGTAGTGCATAGGGTCCTGGGTTCAAGACTTGCCAGTGAAATGCATGGTGGCAACACAACATTTTATTCCAGCAACTTTCCAAAGTTATACAAGCAATGTTTAAAATGTGTCTGTGGTAAGTCCCTAGCCACCACCACTTGTGAGCTTTGTCCAGGTTTTTTTGTTCTAAGAGTTGAGAGCTATGGTGAGAATTGAGAACTGCATTTGTATTCCCCCATTATTGGCATTGTTTGTCCACTTTTTTTGTGCTATGAGGTTGAGAGCTATGGTGAGAAGTGAGAACTGAATTCACTAAATGATAGCCATTAAGTTTCAGTCTTCCTTCTTTTCAGGAAACTGCTGATTTAGCATAGTGGTATGTTGCTCTGACTGTAGTGCATGGGGTCCTGGGTTCAAGACTTGCCAGTGACATGTGTGGTGGTAACACATTTTATTCTAGCAGCTATCCAAAATTATACAAGCATTCTTTAAAATGTGTCCCTTGTTTTTGACTTTTGCCCCCCCCCCAAAAAAATAAAAACTGAAGTTGAAAATAAGTGCGAGAAGCTGTGCAAGATGCCCATGGCTTACACTACTGTCATTCTATTTATAACTTGGGTGTGGAAGTAGACTTTTATGATGGAAAAGTTCTGAATTGGGCAGTTTTGTCATTATTGGTTCATGCATTTTGTTTCATTGCCTACAGTACAGCCTACTGGAAAAATGTTCAAACAATAAATTTAAAATGCGCTCTGTCTAACAAGTGTGCTGTATTATACAAGGAATATAACTTAATAAAGTCAGGAAGATGTATCAAAGAAAATAACACATGTATTTTTCTTGTTTTGTGTGCAAAGGGCCAATGATTTGAAAACAGCCCAAAGGTAATCTTTATCAACCACTGGCCAGATGCACTTTCTTTGGATGTATTGTGTGGGTTTCAATGCTATTGCAATGAATGTGAGTTTCAAGGGCAGAGAAGTTTTAATGCCAAGTCTATTTTCATTGTGAGACAGTATTGCTCTGTTTAGCAGATGTCTGTTAGTGTTTTGTGCATTGTTGTGCTGCAAAATGTAAAAAATAAAATCCAAATAATCAAAGAAGTAAAGCAGTATGCACACATTAGTGTTTATGGTAAATGGGGAGAAATCGACAAGTAATGGGACACTGGAATGGCTGCAGGGGACTCTGGTGTGGTGCCATATTTTGGTGTTCTGTTCTTCAGTTTGCGTTTGAAAGGTGGTATCCCACAATTCCATTGGAGGGGGTGGGGCTACATAATTATGTACGCAAATTAGATATTAATCAGTGTACAGATTTGTACCTATTTTTCATGGGCCTTGTCCAAATTTTTTGATGTTTCCAGGTTGAGAGGTATGATTGCCCCTCAACACTGGTCCTTTCCAGACCCCTCTAGGCCACCTCAGACTAGACCTAGGGGAGGCAGACCCCCCAGGCAGCAGGACCATGGAATGCAGCGATCTAAGTAATGGAGTACCTCCACTTCTAAAACAGGGAGTGCTAAGCCACCCCCTTATGGAAAGAATTCACAATAACTTTTCAACTCCACCTCTTACCTCTGCCCACCTGCTTGTACCCTTAGGAGGAAAACTTGCCTACCATGCAAAAAACTGGACCTCCATCACCACTAATCGATGGGTCCTCAACATAAGTGTCCCAGGGGTACAAATTTTTTTCCACACATTACCAACCCCAAAAGGGTTCACAGATCGTCCTCCAAACCAGTGGGCAGAGGCACAAAACCAAGTTCATTCTCTGCTCTCCATGAGGGCAATTCAGCCTGCTCCTGCAGACCAAATAGGCCAAGGGTTCTATTCCAGACTTTTCCTGGTACCCAGAAAAGAGGGCACCTGACACCCAATCCTAGATCTATCCATTCTAAACACCTTCCTGTTGGTACCAAAATTCAAATTGCTCAACCTCCAGCAACTTCTTTCAATGTTATCCAAAGATGCCTGGTTAAGCCTAGACCTAAAAGAGGCCTATCTGCACATCCCAATTGGAGACTCTTGCAGGAAATATCTACGTTTCATGGCAGGATCTATGCATTATCAGTTCTCTGCATTCCCTTTGGCTTATCCACTGGTCCCAGTGTTTCCACAAAATTCCTGGCTCCAGCCATTGCTTTTTGCAGACAAATAAATATTCAAATGTACATCTACTGGGACGACTACCTGATTCAGGCAGACAGTTAGGAAAAGCTGTTACACCACCTGACATTTGTAAAAGACATACTGACCTCACTGGGGTACACTATAGACAAAAAGAAATCCAAACTAGTCCCCAATCCCTCATGCTCCAGACATCAAAACCTTGTCATCACAATAAACAAAACATGCTGGAGGGATAGGTTCCTGACCCAGAGACTCCCCAGACTCTGGAATAGACTGCCCATATATGTCAAGTAGAGCACCTCTTTGGCCCTCTTCAAAATGCTCAACTCAATTGATGATTGGATGGGAGAAAGGAAATTCACCCCAGGGATCACGTCAGTCACCCTGCTAGACAGGGGTCCATTAGCCTAGTACCAACCTATGAACCCAGTAATAAAATTGTATTCCTGGTAGCAAGCTTGGACACAGCATCCCAGATGGCATTCCTTACTCCAGAAAAACAAGTCTATCTAACAGGCTACTTCTCTCAACTGGCCACCTGAACCCAGTTATCTGCAAGGAAAATCCTGCAAGCTCTAGGGTTCATGGCTTCCTGCATTCTACTAATTCCATATGCCAGACTGCATATGAGGAAACTTCAATGGTACTTAAAAAGCCTTTGGTGTCAACATTCTCAGGACCTGGAAACTATTATACCTATGATAACTTGTCTAAGGAAAGATTTTCATTGGTGGGCAGCAGCATGCAACCACAACAAGGGAATTCCCTTTTCACAACCCCACGCCACCCAGACCCTAACCACAGACTATGCCTGGGGTGCACACCTGGACCCAGGTGCATTCAGGGCCACTGGAGCTCAAATCAGATTCATCTGCACATCCACCAAAAATAAATGCTAGCTGTTCAGCACGTTCTGACAGCTTTCAGACCCCTACTCTCTCCAGGGCCTTTACTAATCAAAACAGACAACACTACAGTGATGTGGTACATCAACAAGGAGGGAGGAATCCACTCTTACCCACTATGCAGGCTAGCCATGACCCTTTGGCACACTGCTTCAGCTATGCAGATTCACCTGTTAGCACATTTCCTGCCAGGCAACAAAAACTCTCTGGCAGACAACTTAAGCAGAAATCTCCTAGATCCACATGAGTGGCAATTAAACCACAACACTTTCAGCCTCATAACCCAGAAATGGGGTACCCCAAAGGTGGACCTATTTGCCTCCCACAGCAACCACCAGCTCAGCAAATTCTGCACCAGGGAACCTCACAGCAAGGCCTAGAAAGTGGATGCCCTATACTTCCAATGGGTAAACCTGTCGATCTATGCATTTCCCCCTCTACCTCTTCTTACAAGGGTGTTACTCAAAATAAGAGAGGAAAGACCAAGGGCAATCCTGATTGTCCCAGACCGGCCATGCCAACACTGGTACCAACTACTGCTCAGTCCGTCACCGTTGCCTCCTTGACACCTCCTCCAGATTCCAACTCTCCTGACCCAGCAGAAGGGAGAGTTCTTGCATCCACAATTGCAGACCCTGAACTTGGCAGCCTGGCTTATTCCTTGACCTCTCCTCCAGTGGCCAGCCTAAGCCAGCAAGTCCTGGACATTATACGTGAAGCCAGATGACCCAGCACTAGAAAATCCTATGCTGGCAAGTGGGAAAGGTATTGCTCCTGGATCCAAGATAAAGGAGCTGAACCAGCACAGCACTCCTTACGTCTCATCGTGGATTACCTAGCAGACATGCTTCACAGGGGCCTATCCTTCTCTTCTATTAAAATCCATGCCACCATCTCTGCTCATTACAGCACAGAGCCATCTCTATTTTCACACCCCCTCATCAAGCAGTTCCTTAGAGGGGCTAACAACTTAAGGCCACCCAGAAGAGCTCCTATCCCTGCTTGGGACCTTAACTTTGTGTTGGAAAAGCTCACGCTGCCCCCCTTTGAGCCTGCAGCTTCAGCAGAGTTAAAATTCCTCTCTTGGAAAACAGCCTTGCTTCTGGCCATTACTTCAGCTAGAAGAGTGTCTGAGCTACAAGCACTCATGGCTGTGGAACCCTTCATCATTTTTCATGCTGACAGGGTTTCTCCTCAGGACTAACCCAACCTTCATGCCTAAAGTGGTGTCCAGTGTGGCTCTCAACCAATCTATTCATTTGCCCACTTTTTCCCTAAACCTCAAAATAAGGGGGGAAGGATCCTGCACTCTCTAGATGTGCACAGACAGCTCAGATTCTACCTGGATAGGACTAAGCCCTTTAGGAAATATGACCAGTTACTAGTCATCTTTGCAGCAGGGGCGCACAGGGCAAGGCCCTATCAAAACAAACCATTTCCAAATGGATAGCACACTGCATCCATTTCTGTTCAAACACCATGGGAAACCACCCCCTCAGGGGGTGAGAACACATTCCACTAGGGCAACTTCCACCTTTGCAACTTTTCTCAGAGGGGTCCCTACCAGGGACATCCTGGAGGCTGCAACACGGAGTTCTGTTCATATTTTCACCAAGCATTACCACCTGCCTATCTTTTCCAAATCCAGGGCAGGCTTTGCAACCGCAGTCGTGCAGGGCATACTAGCTAGCCCCAACTCTTCTTGACTGCCTCCACCAGTTTCTTCAGCTTTGGGAATCAACCCAAGTGTGATGACTGCAACAGTGAAACATGAAGAACATAGTACAGTTGTGTACACTCACCATAAATGTAGATGTTCAAGTGTATTCACTGTTGCAGTCCTGGATGTTCTTCGTGTTTCACTGTTGCAGTCATCACATTTGGGTTATCTGCCTGCAGGTAGCCCTTAGTCGGCCTGAATAATACCAGAGTCTTGGGATTTCTGCGTCAGATGCAGACAATGCCATTACATCAGTTTTTCTTGCCATGCAGTATCCAAAGTAGAACAGTGCTGGTCGGCCGCCTCTTGAAATTTTTGTTTTTCGAGTTTCAGACCTGAAGTCTTCTAAAAGATAAGTACCCCATTGGGGATCCTTTTTTCTTGCTCTAACCGATGTCAGAAAAAGTTAATTGCCTTGCCTGTGGAAAGCAAATACCTCACAGAGATTTTCATTCTTACTGCGCCACCTGTTTAGGCCCAGACCACCATGTTCCTCGCTGTCGGTTTTGTGCCTTGTTCAACGCCCAAACTATTCATCATGGGGCTATTTTTGCCGCTAAATTTTTTTGCTCTCGTTCTCCATATTCCGAAATGGCTTCGATAAGCCATCTGACTACTGAGCTTCCAAAAAAACATAAGGATAAAGACAGAGACAGACCGCATAGGTTCAAAACTGCTGACAATGCTTCCGTTAAGCTAGTCCGCCGTGAGGCGCTTTCGCAGCCCCTGATACCCACTTCTACAGATTCGCAGGCCTCTACTGAGACCCATTTGGAGTCCGTTATGCCACTAGATGCTTCTTCGACTATGGAACCTGCGGATGTCTCTACCTTGGATGGATCCGGAGCCGCTGTAAAGGCACCGGCTTCTGAGGGTGTATTCAGGCCTTCCGATTTTCAGATTAAACCGACGACTTCATTTCAAACCAGAAATACTGAATTTCTCAGGCCCAGAGTTCGCACTACGCCTAGGAAACCAAAGCGCATTCTCAGGCCCACGTGCCTCAGAAACAAATGCTTAGAATGGCTGAAGATCTGATTACTTTAATTAGGGGAAGCCAGCCTTCCCTCTCAAAAAGACCAAATACTGATTTTCCTTCTGATTCTTCAGATCATGAATCTGTTGACTCTGATCCTTCTGATTACTAGGAAATACCCTTATCTACCTATGAGGATTCTGATGCAGAGGATTCCATTCCCTCTGCTTCCCCACCAGAAGATTTTTCCTTTGGTGAAACCCTGCATACCCTTAGACAGCATTTCTGCTGGGAGTGCCAGGACTACCCACAGTCCAAAAAGAGACTCGGGGAATTTTTAAACTTGCCTCAGCACAGGCCTCTAGCCATCCCTCCTCTTCTGGCAATTGTAGATGATGTCTTCTTGGAATCCAGCCTTAACCCTGATACTTTGCCTCCAGCTCCCAGGAAACCTGGCAAGTACTACAGAGTAACTGACTCCCACAAATTCCTCTTTAAGAATCCTACTTTGGATCCAGAGACCATTTCCCAGGGACCTAAAGGCATTAAGGCTACAACAGCCAAAAACCCTACCCCTTCAGATACGGACTCTAGGGCTTTAGACAGATGGGGTAAAAAGGTATACACCTCTGCCACTCTTGCCATCAGGGCTTTAAATTGCCAGTTTCATATGTTAAAGTATCAGCAACATATTATGGAGCTAATTAAATAGAAAATGATGTTGATTCCTAATTGTGCATAACATAAAGATTTACAAGAGTTAATGCATTCTGCTAAGCAAGTTGGAAAACATACTTTGCAATGTGGTTTTGATGCCTTAGAGGCATCTTGCAGGGCTGCTGTCACTGGGTCTGTTCTTAGAAGGTATGCTAGGCTTAACGAACAAATCTTGCCAAACCTTGTCAAAGCAAAATTACTAGATGCACCATTAAACCAATGCCTGTTTGGCAATAAAGCAGAAGAGGGCCTCAAAAAGATGGAGGAAAAAGCTAAATCTAGGCAAACTGTTAAAGATCTCCTACAGGTATAGCCACCTATATTCAGTAGGCATTGGCCTTCTAAAAACCGGTCCTTTCCAGTCCCTCCCAGATCTTCAGTCCAAACCCAGGGGCAGCAGACCACCAAAATTACTGTCTCAGGGTATGCACAGATCTAAGCAATGGAGTGCTCCCACCGCTAAAAGAGGGAGTAGTAAGCCACCATCCTATGTTAAAATTCTCACAGTGACTTATCCTTAGCCCTTCCAAGCCTTGCCTAAGTACTTGCACCCTTAGGAGGAAAACTTGCCCTGCATGCAAAATAATGGGAATACATCACCCAGGACAGATGGGTCTTGAACACTGTATCCCAGGGATACAGATTCTACTTCCACTCACTGCCAACCCCAAGCGGATGGCCAAACCTCCCCCCAAACCAGTGGGCAGAGGCCCAAAATAAAGTACTTTTTCTTCTAAGTATTAAGGCTGTTCAACCTGTCCCAGCAGAGCAAAGGGCGCAAGGTTTTTACCCCAGACTGTTTTTGGTACCCAGAAAAGAAAACTCTTGGTGGCCTTATCCTGGATCTGTCTATTCTCTACACCTTCCTGGTGGTTCCAAGGTTCAAAATGCTTACTCTCCAACAGCTGCTTCCTATGCAAGCCAGACTCCTGGCTAGCCACCCTAGACTTAAAAGAAGCTTATCTGCACATCCCGATAAGGGAATTTTGCAGGAAAGATCTACATTTCAGAGCAGGCTGTGTGCACTATCAGTTCTCTGCACTTCCTTTGGCTTATCTACTGAGCCCAGGGTATTCACAAAATGCCTAGCTCCAGCCATTGCATATAGCAGGCAGAGAAAAATTCAAATTTACCCATACTTGGATGATTGCCTGATTCAGGCGGACAGTCAGGAATTGCTACTACAGCACCTGACATTTGTAAAGAGACTTCTAACTTCACTGGGAAACACCATCAACGAAAATAAATCACATCTGGTACCCAGCCAACAGATTGTATTCCTGGGAGCAAGCTTGAACACAACTTCTCAGATGGCATTCCTCACTTCAGAATAACAAATTTATTTGACAAACTACTTCAACCTACTGGCCCCCAAAACCCAGCTATCTGCAAGAAAAATACTGCAAGCCCTAGGGTTCATGGCCTCTTGCATTCTACAAATTCCAGACGCAAAACTGCACATGAGGAAACTTCAGTGGTACTTTAAAAGTCTCTGGTGTCAACATTCTCAGGACCTGAAAACAATGATTCCTTGCCTAAGGACAGAGTTAGACAAAATTCACGAAATTAATTACCCAAAGGGTAAAAAACTAATAAAAACGAAAAGAACCACATCCGAAGCACTTTGCAGAGGATTTAATAAAAAAACAAATAAATAAAGAAGTCACTAAATACACCATAGAACTTTACTTACTAAGCGCTTTCACCATTAAATTATGGCATCATCAGAGTAAGTAAAAGCCCA